>NC_089504.1:9746347-9888847 GCF_036850995.1 Saccopteryx leptura | reverse complement strand
TAAGGCCTGCGAAAGAGTTAATTGATTGCAAGAAGTGCAGTTTCCCAAAAAATACAGTCCACCCACAGTGTGTGTCTGTGTATATTTGTAAAATAGATAATTGTACTTTCCTTCCTGAATTCTTGACATTTGAGTTATTTTTTTCCCTTTAAGAGAATATTTACTTAGTTAGTATTCACTTAATTAGAACTGACTGTTTAATGTTTTCTGGGAGGGTATTTATGGTATTTTCTTTGCTATATTTGCATTCCAGAAATTAAGTCCCCCTGCCATTATTCGGCGAGCCTTTCATACATTAGAATGATGAATTGAAAGCAGAAATGGGAAAAAGACTGCAATGCAATGAAAATTTAATCAGCGTCTTCTGCTGCTTTAATAAGGCAAATAATTCTTATTGGCCGCTGTGTTAAGGTTTCTAATATTTAATTCATAACAAACCTTGCATTATTCTGCAGTAGCATCGACAGCTCCACTTTGCTGCTTGCCAACAGGCAACCATAAAAACTTAAAAGCAGATGTAAATGTCTAAAACAAGGAGAATGATTAGATCTGAAGCGGTCAGAAAAATCAACAATATTGTGAAAGAGTTTGATGGATCTCTGTATTTCGTGATGCAAAAATGATATTAATTAAACTCACTTGAGTAGATTTTTTTCTGGACTTGAAGGTAACCTTTTAGCATAGCCTTTAGTGTCTGACTGAAGACTCCAAAAGAAAGCAGATGTTAATACAGTGTTCATGGTAAGCTTCTTTACACTGGATACAAACTCTCCCTTTAATACTGGAAGTGTCTGGTTTATATTCCTGTGTGTATGAATTCTCTCAGCAAACGCAATGCTAAAATTGAGCTAATGGAATAAAATGTTTTCTCTTCAATTAACCCAGTTTGAGAAAAACTAGCTTTCACAGTACTGCTAATTTTTGTTTAAAATGTCTTTAAAAATTTTGTTACAAGATTAAAAGGAATATGTTTTTATTTCCTAACCTGAATTTAATGAATCTGTAAATAATAGCATTCATCTTTCTAGATTACCATCTAGGTTTTCCAAGTCTTCTGTGTTAGGTTATGTTGGGCACTAAATTCGAACCTGAAAAAATGAACAAAAAGATATTGTTACTGATAATATGTAAACAGCTTGAATCATTCAAAAGGATGTGGAGAAGACTATTTCTATAGTGTGAAGCCAGAGAAAATGGCAACCTGCCAATGCTAGGTGCAAGCTCTTGTTACATGGAAGGGTTGGGCCTGTTCTCATTTCTTCTTGAAATGGCTTAATTGGTGTCAGCACCCCAGGGATAAAGGCCTCGAACACTGAAATCCACACGATTCACCCTGTCTCTGCTCAGTGTAGGGAAACTGGTAACAACTGGTGGTGAATGAGGAGTGAACGGTGCTGTAACAATACTCGATGATGTTTGGGATGACAGAAATTAATACGCACTTGCTTGAAGAAAGCAATGATTAATGGCAGTGAGCATGGGAATGCTGTCCCTTCTTTTACTCTACTTTGATGGGGATTGAAAAGCAAAAGGCTGTTTTCATTCTCTGTAGAAAGCAGAGGTCACACAGAGTACATTATAGCAATTTTTCCTCTCTGGTTTTTTTATTTCATAAATATTATGATAAGCATAGATTAGATAAATTTTTTTTATGAAAGCTTAAAAGGCTATTTTATGTCACTTAAACATTGTTGTTTATGCATAAAGAAATCACACATTCTTTTCACTTGTTAGATCATTTCCCTTCATGTCAGAATAATTAGTGTAATTAGGAATTTATAAAGCCCACAAATATTCAGTTGTATTAATGCTGGTTACCATTATGTAACTGGAATCAAAAGGGCTTAATTCTCTTAAGACTTCTAGGATGGGGTGGGGACAAGAATGTTGCAGGGGCTTTTACCTTTATTCTGCCCCTCCCCCGGTTTTTCTCAGTGAATGTTTGACGTAAATATATTTTGCAAGGTACTTGCACTTGTCAGCAGCTTTCTTAGCCATTTGATAAAGATTCTTTATTCTACAAGAAAGCCTGAAATAACAGAACTGTACTTTGGATAATGAATTCTTCATCTGTGGAGAACTTTAAAACAAAGTACAGTGTTGGCATTTTTTTCTTTTGAGGGAGAAGGCTGATATATCTTTTGGATCCGACAGGAAGACATAAATTAATAGAGTTCTGGAGTTCAGTTTCTCATTAATAATCCATTTTGTCATGGTTCTTGGCATTGTCAGCCTAGTAGCTGGTTCATATTTTGCTGAAGGATAAAAGCAGATTATGTCTTAAGGCACAAAGCGAGAATAAAGAGTTTATCGCCTTTTGGGGGAACTACATGCCATGAGAAAAACATTGTTTTGCAAAAAGTTTCAAATTTTAGTTAGAAATACCCTGTACATTTTTCATAGGTAAAGCTTTTATTTGAACATCTGAAATGGTTCTTGAAACCTTAGGATATTAGAGTTTTAGATCATTGCTTAGAGCCGTCTTTGCTGATTATTTGCAAAGGTTTGTTTTTCAGGGATAGTTATGGTAGACTTAAGCCGGTTTTTATATAATTTTTTTAGCACTCTATATGTTAGGGTATAATTATAGTGCAAAAAGAAATTTAGAAAAGTCACTGTTCCTCTCTTTGTACTGGTAGTTAGTTCTAGATAGTCGATTACCCCTTCCTAGTCTCCCAGATCCTTGACAGCTGTTATGAAGGCTGCTGCGTTTTTAACCATCTAAAAATCCAATCAAAATAAAAGCTTTATTTCTTATTTGATAATTCTATAATTAACCTTATGGAGGCTCCAGAAACAATAATTATTTGACCTTAAACCCAGACACAGATTTTCATAAATGGTATCATTTAAAGTTGTTTGTATTTTAAAGAAATTCTTGTAATAATTGACATACCACACTCTCTCTGATAGTTGATGAACTGAGACCTCACGTTATTTAAGGGCAGGAAACAAGTTGAAGGGAAATGGGTACAAAATAATAGCAGGGGTTTCTCATGCATTTAAGAATTTTTATTCTTACTGTGTCATTTGAGTTACAAGTCTTTTGCAGGCACATTTTTAGAAATAGACAACTGAAAAATATGTTTCGTTTTTAAAATTTGGGACTTGTTTTTGTTGTGACAGAGAGCGACAGAGAGAGAGACAGATAGGGACAGACAGGGAAGGAGAGAGATGAGAAGCATAAATTCTTTGTTGCAGCACCTTAGTTGTTCATTGATTGCTTTCTCATATGTGCCTTGACCCCCGAGGGGGTGGGCTACAGCAGACCAAATGACCTCTTGCTCAAGCCAGCGACCTTGGGCTCAAGCAGCTCAAGCTGCTGAGCCTTGCTCAAACCAGATGAGTCCGCGCTCAAGCCTGCGACCTTGGAGTTTCCAACCTGGGTCCTCTGTGTCCCAGTCTGATGCTCTATCCACTGTGCCACCGCCTAGTCAGGCTAAAATTTGGGACTTGTGCTACCATTCCCAATATTCCCGACCTTTTTTTTGGTTGTTCATTTTTAAGTTTCTAAGTAGTACATGTGAGGTGTGCAAAGTCATAAATCTAGAGTTGGTTATTGAGGTAACCAGCTATGGGAAAAAGAGAAGGGTCTATCTGGGTTATAAGATGAAAGGAAGAGTATTAAATTATGTCCTTATGGGGAAAATTATGGGAGATTTACTTATCTCTACTTAGGACTTACCATTTAAAAATCTTGATGTTTTCTGGATCATTAAAGTTTATTGTTGGATAACATTAATACCGATAGTGATATGCTAAAAAGATTCATGTAGGAATAGATGGACTATTTTTTTAGTGTTCATTCTCTAGGATGCTGTAAGCTGCTAGAGGGCAGGGTCTGTCTGTCTTGCTCTTTTTTTTTTTTTTTTTAGCATTTTTAATGTGTTCAATAACTTATTTTTAAATAAGTAAATTCCTTTTGCACATGTTATATGATGTGTACCTGCTGAGTATATTAAATCTGATATTACATTCTTCTAATCATTTATATAGAAATTTGTCTTAACTGTGACAACTATATGCAATATAAGAAAACTGGCATAGCTACTTACTGGATCTTAAGTAACTTATATGCAAATTATATGTAAAAGTAATTTCTATCTATTTCTTCTCCCATTACTATCATTAATGATAATATTTATACTGAAGAGAGAAAAAAAATGCTGCTCAGGCAGTGACACAGTGGATAGAGTGTTGGACTGGGATGCAGGGGAACCAGGTTCAAAAACCCAGGGTCTCCAGACTGAGCGTGGGCTCATCCGGTTTGAGCGCAGGCTTTTTAGCTTGAGCGTGGGATCATAGACATGACCCCATCCATGGTTGTTGGCTTGTGCTGGCTTGAGCCCAAGGTTGCTGGCTTGAGCAAGGGGTCACTTGCTCTGCTGTACCTCCCCCCCTACCCCCTCCATGTCAAGGCACATATGAGAAAGCGATGAACAACTAAGGTGCCACAATGAAGAACTGATGCTTCTCATCTCTCTCCCTTCCTGTCTCTCTGTTCCTATGTGTCCCTCTCTCTGTCTCTGTCACAAAAAAAAAAAAAAAAAAAAAGAGGAAAAAAAAAACCAATGGTGAAACGTCTATTAACATGTTTGGGGCTAAATATTCATTCATCTTTGAAGTTTCACTTTAAAACTACACTGCTCACAAAAATTAGGGGATATTTTATAGCTTCATATTCATTTTGAAATATCCCCTAATTTTTGTGAGTAGTATAGTATGGGCCCTGGCTGGGTAGTTCAGAGTTGGTTAGAGTTTTGTCTCAGCATGCTAAGGTTGTGGGTTCGATCTTCTGTCAGGGCATATATAAGAGTCAACCAATGATGACATGAATAAGTGGAACAACAAAATTGATGTTTCTCTCTCTGTTTCTCTCTCTCCATCTCTTTCTCTTCCTTTCTCTAAAAATCAATAAAAAATATAGTAGGTATGATAATAATCTGTTTCACTGCTAGGCAATATTTGTATGCTTTCAAATGGTAGTTTTGAATTATGATTTAAGATTTGTTTCTCTATAGAGTTGGGAAGGACATTTGTTTTAGTACATTATAGTAAAATTTTAAAGAGTAGATTTTGACAAGAGACATTTTGCTGACACATAATATTTTCTTCATTTTGACTCAAGTTCTTGTGTCATAATGATTGATTTATATTCATTTTAGACTCTACAGTTTCATAACTGAGTTTTCTATCTAAAGGTACAAAAAATCCATGTTTAAGTTGATGATACATAATTATCTTCAAAGATGACAGATTGGTCACATGTATTTGACTAGTCCAAAGATTAACCTAAGACTAGTTTAAAGGTACTATGATTATGAGTTATTGAAATGAATGCTAGCATGATCAAGGAAACAGAGTATAGTAAGTTATTATTTACTTAATTGCTCTAGTTTTTGTCCTTTTGTACTTAGTTTTAATTACATAACTTCTCTGCACTACAGTCATTATTGAACTATTTATTTTATTTATTCACTTTAGAGAGCGAGGGAGGGAGAGACAGACAGAAACATTGATCTGTTCCTGTATATACTCTTAACTGGAGATCGAACCCACAGCCTTTGTGTCTCCAAACAATGCTCTAACCAACTGAGTTATCCGCCAGAGCATAGCCCTCCCCCTTTTTTTTTTGACAGAGACAGAGTCAGAGAGAGGGACAGATAGGGACAGACAGACAGGAAGGGAGAGAGATGAGAAGCATTAGTTCCTCATTGTGGCACCTTAGTTGTTCATTGATTGCTTTCTCATATGTGTCTGTCACTGGGGGGGGGGCTACAACAGAGCAAGAGACCCCTTGCTCAAGCCAGTGACCTTGGACTTCAAGCAAGTGACCTTTGGGCTCAAGTCAGCAACCATGGGGTCATGTCTATGATCCTCCATTCAAGTCAGCGACCCCTTGCTCAAACTGGTGAGCCCGTGCTCAAGCTGGTGACCTTGGGGTTTCAAACCTGGGTCTTCCTCATTCCAGTCTGATGCTCTATCCACTGTGCTACCGCCTGGTCAGGTGGGCATAAATTTTTTATTTTCTGTTTTGAACCAGCCACTGATGTGTTTATGCTCATGAGATGGAAGAGCCTGGGAAATTATATTTTGTCTTCACTTGCTTTGTTGACTGTAACCCTTAAAACAATTTTAAATAGGAAAAAAAAATTGCTATATAATTGTAATGAAAAGCCATTGGAAGTAATTTTGTCATGGATTTTCTCAGTTGCATTACCAAAAGACCATTTTAAGTGACTAGTGGATTTGGTGAATGCTAAGTGGTGAGTTAGATAGTAACCCTGAGGCTGAAGTATATGGCTAAATCTCATTTGCTTAGTAATAAACTAATTGCCAAATATTTGCTTCATGAAAATCATTAAACATGAAAAGCTTACAACTATTTAATTGATGAATATTTTGTTCCTATTTTGTTTTTATTCTTGAAATCTCATATAATTCAAATATCTATCATTTTTTCTGTCTAATAGTTAATAGGTTTGTTTATGTCTGCCTTTTGCAAGTATATACACTCACTGGTGGTACTCCAGAATGCTGTGGAGTGGGAAGTTTTAAAATCTTTTTTGGTTATAGTTTCCTTTGTGGATGTGATGAAAGCAATGGATTCACTGTCCACTTCCTAGAGAAAGGCACATACTCAAAGAACTTTGAATACAATTGCAGGGACTTTATAGACACCTGAAATTTGTTCATGGATCCCTCATGACCCTCAGTTTAAGAACTGCTTTTGTAAGGTAGACTTTTTTAAAATCATATTTTGATCCCCCCTCCTTGGGGCACACCCCCTTGAATCTCCTTTTTGAGTGAATTTTCTTTTCCTAAACTCCAAGGGTCTCCATGAGACTTTCAACTATACAGTGTCACCCTTTTCAAGGTTCAGTCTTGAGCGTTTCAGACCTTAATATTATTTTCCCAGTGTACTCAGTGGATAATGATTTCACAAGAACAGGCTCATTCTAACCAAAGAACAAGAATTTGCTATATAAAGTGAATGCCGATTTACTAATTTATACAAAGGTCTATTATATAGGAATGCTTATATATATGCTATAAGTTATGAGGAACCAGGCAATGGGTATATCAAGTAGCTTCAAGTAACAAGAAAACAAACAATGGATTAAACCATAAGAACATTCTTTTATGGTTTATTCAACGAGAAGAGAAAGCAGTCTTATCATTTTCATCAGTTTGCTTATGGCCTCATGGTAGCAAGATGTCTGCCATCCCAGACATCAATGCTGCATTCAAAATCAGACAATACCACCAGGGAGCTGGTGGGAGAGGGGAGAATATGCTCTTTTTATAAAGCTTTGTCTTTTTACCCCTTAGCTTCTCAAAAGCACCATTGGCCAGAACTAGGTCACTTGATCACTCCAGTTGTCAGGAAGCTGGGAAAGCAGGCATCCAACTCTAGCCACATTGTATGGTGAGAATCAGCAATAAAAAACCCCCAAAAAACAAGAAACAAAAAATATAAACCATATTTTGTCTCAGTGTGTAATTGCAATCCACTTGTCCCTTGGAAAACTAATGGGTTAACTTTTTTAACAGTGGTTCTACAAACATTAAGAGCTCTAGTGGGCCTAATGACTGGTTGTGTTGAGGGGAGCGGATCAGAAAAATGGAATAGAACAGTTGTGTGCAAGGGAAAAGAAAGCTAGCCATGAGACTCAGGTGCTGGGAGACCTGGAAAAGAACGACAGAGACTTAGAAGAGGGAAACCTAAAATTTGGAACATGAGTTATTGAAGGAATTATATGGCAGTTAGCATATGTTGACTTAGACTATCAAATACATATAACCGGTCTCCTGAAAGGATCTCAGGAAACCCTAGGGGTACACAAGCCACCTTTTATAACTCTATGTAAAGTGGGCTAAATATAAGATTTAAATTGCCCTAAGATTATTATATTATCTTCATCTATAATAGCTGAACAGAAAAAATAACCTGAAAAGAAACATCTTTAGTAGGCTACTCCTAAAGGCAACAGAATAGATACATCCTTACGTCATCGTGTGGTCCTCTGGGAGTGTTTATTAAGTGCCCATAGAAGTTGTCATGTTCTACTGAATAGTCTTCAAGATTAAGACAGCTTTTGCCCTTAGAAAGTGGACCTCATTATCAGTCTTGATGGCACACATAAAAGCAAGAGGAGAGATCTACAGATGTATACTGATTGACTGCACATATTCCACCCAGATCTAGCATAACCTTCCTGGGATTGCTGAGCAAATCACAAAATGATCACAAATTAAGAGGGTTGACTGATTTCTAAGGTATTATTCAGATTTAATATTTATCAAAATGTGTTTTTAAAAGCAGAATTGGTATGATTTGTGCTTATTGTCATCACATAGGTTAAACATTAATGTTTTCACAGTATTGAAAGATGGAATGGTGCAGTGGATAGAGCAGGGGTCAGGAACCTATGGCTTGCGAGCCAGATGTGACACTTTTGACAGTTGCATCTGGCTCGCAGACAAATCTTTAATAAAAAAATAATGACGTTTAAAAATATAAAACATTCTCATGTATTACAATCCATTCATTTCCTACTGTTCATGTTCATGGTTGCGGGTTGGCTAGAGCCAATCACAGCTGTCCTCTGGGACAACACCAAATTTTTATTGGATAATGCGTAACATCGTAATGTACACGGGTCGTTGTATGGCTCTCATGGAATTACATCTTAAAATATGTGACGTTTATGGTTCTCTCAGCCAGAAAGGTTCCCAGCCCCTGGGATAGAGCATCACCTTAGGATGCTGAGGACCCAGATTTGAAACCCTGAGGTCACTGTCTTGAGTGGAGGCTCACCTGGCTTGAGTGTGGGCTTACCAGCTTGAGTTGCGGGGTCACCAGCTTGAGTGTGGGATCGTAGATATGACACCATGGTCGCTAGCTTGAGCCCAGAGGTCACTGGCTTGAAGCCCAAGGTTGCTGGCTTGAACAAGGGGTCACTGGCTCAGCTGGAGACCCCCCAGTGAAGGCACATGAGAAGCAATTAGTGAACAACTAAGGTGCTGCAACTATGAGTTGATGCTTCTTATCTCCCTTTCTGTCTGTCCGTCCCTGTCTTCCTCTACCTCTCCCTTTCCCTCTCTCTCTTAAAAAAATGCAAAAAGGATGGAATGTTTGAAGAGGAAATGGAAAGGACTTGTTAATGAAGAAGGCTTTGGGAAGCTAGTGGGTTTTTAGTGGTAGGGAAGGAGAAATTTGAATGATAGGTAGATGCACATTGCAAGGTATTTAACATTTATATTTCTGAGGAGTTTGTATGCTCTTTACTTGAATAGCAAAGGGGGAAAAATTTGAGTTCAGAAGTTACACTAAGGCCTGGAAGTTGGAGAATCTGCCAGTGGTATGCCCTGATACTGCCATGTGTAGTATGACCTAATGAAAAATCTCTAAAGTAAAATGTGGGTCAGAACAGAAGTAATATTGATTTTGAGGTTTTCTTAGATCCATGAATTACATTTTGACCACAAATTGTAGTTTCTTTGTATTTTTTTTTTTGCATTTTTCTGAAGCTGGAAACGGTGAGGCAATCAGACAGACTCCCGCATGCGCCCGACCGGGATCCACCCGGCACGCCCACCAGGGGGCGTCGCTCTGTTGCGACCAGAGCCACTCTAGCGCCTGAGGCAGAGGCCATGGAGCCATCCCCAGCGCCCGGGCCATCTTTGCTCCAATGGAGCCTTGGCTGCGGGAGGGGAAGAGAGAGAGAGGAAGGAGAGGAGGAGGGGTGGAGAAGCAGATAGGCACTTCTCCTGTGTGCCCTGGCCAGGAATCGAACCCGGGACTCCTGCACGCCAGGCCGACGCTCTACCACTGAGCCAACCGGACAGGGCCTAAAGTTTTCTTTTTGAAGGGACAAACAGTACTTAGGCTTTTAAGAATATTTATTTTTGCTTTTCAATGAAAAAAATATCTTTTATAGTACCTTAAGATAAGTTATGACATTCTATAAGGAAAGAATACTATTTAGTAAGGAAAAATTCAGGCTTATACTCAGTCCAGCACAGTGTCAAAGTCCTTTTTGTAAAAAACAAAAACAAAACAAGGTAGTTGGAGGGACTTGGTGAATCCTGGGAAGGTGCTCTTTAGATCCTTTAAAAGGAGAGCGGCTATGCTTGTGTAAAGCAATTTTGTGTGCAGGCAAATCAAACTTCGAAGATGGGAAAGCTGATATTGTGGCAATATTTAAGGAAAAAAAGACTCCGGAGACTATGTATTTTGGAAATATTTGACAACATTAGCAACATCAACTTCTGACAAAAAAAGAACAACCTCTTTGGCAAATCTTTCACAGTTCATACCAAGAAGAGCAGCTTCATTGGAACATTTTCATAAACTATCATCAGTTATGCAGCAGCAGCTTCACAAATCAGAAATGATATCTTCAGGCGCTGCTGTCAAGTGTTATTCAAATAATACCAGCCTCACATTTGAATAACAGACATTTTGAATTAATTAATCAGATGAGATAGTCTAGGCCTTTTCTCATTAGTCTCTGGGTCAGGCTTGGGAAGATATATGCTGTGGTGATGATATACTTGTCTTTAATCGTGATTTATGAAGATTTAGGATTGTGTGTGATTTGTCAAAGGTTCTGGGAAAAGGCTGGTGCATATTTCATTACCTAATCTGAGATTGATTTTATGATGCTATGAGATATCAGACTATTGTTCAAATGTGTGGGAAGTACAGGTAGACACAGCATCTCAGACTTTTTACTGGTTTATCTTTGCAACTGTTAAACAATGCTGTAAACTTTAACTGCTTGTAGTTAACAACAATTCCTGCTTTAATTATAGGCAAATTTTTCATTCTGTCCAGAGAGAGAAGTTTCAGTGGTTGTTTAGCTAAAATGCATAGCAGACATTATAACTATGACCTGGTACGAATCATGGACAGAGTTGGTAAATTTCATGGGTTGGTCAGGGTGAAAATATAAAATTTCATGGCTTGTCAAAGATTAATAGAAAAATCCCATTAAAATGGTGCAAATAATGGAAGAATAACAAGCAACGTTACTTTTCTTACATGTTACCTGCCCTCTCAAAACTAATTTTAGCAAGATTGGGGTATAAAATCATATTTTTCTCAGTTATTTAAGCAACATTAATGACCTACAATTAAGTGAAATAGTTTATGTGAACATACCTGTCTAGTACAGTGCCTGTTACAGGTAGTAGGTACTGAATATTTGCAAATTTTCTTTTCTCATTTTCTGTCTACTTTTCTTCTTTTCCATTTTGTTTAAAGCTTTGTTAGCATTGTGTAGCCTTCATAACAGTTTGAATTTTTAATCCTACTGGGGATTAATTCTTTGGTGAATATTTTATTTGGGGGTGAGGAGTGAAAATGTGGGAGGCCTTTATCCTAGTAAACTGGATGACCAGAGAGGACCTGGTGTGATACAAAGATCATGTTATGTCTGCTTATAAAGTGTGTGTTTTATGGCAGGGGGTGGGTAGTAGATATATGAGAAATCCTATTATCCTCTTTTTTGAGAGAGAGACAAGGAGGGAGAGACAGGAACATCAGGCTATTCCTGTATGTGTCTTGGACCGGGCATCGAACCGGCAACCTCTGTCTATTATCCTCTTAGTACATATGAAGGTTGTACTGCATAATTCAAAGTGGGTCTTTCTGTATCTTCTGCCTCCTAAGGACAGTTACATATTTGTGATAAAGAATGTGTTTTTAAGTCCACTCTCAGCAAACTAAAATATATATTACATGAAGAATTAAGGAATAGTAAGATGATTTTTAACCTTGTCATACAAAATAAAAAATTGACTTTTCTTTGCCATTTTATTTTATTTTATTTTATTTATTTTTTTCTTTTTAAGCTGGAAACGGGGAGAGACAGTCAGACAGACTCCCGCATGCGCCCGACCAGGATCCACCCAGCACGCCCACCAGGGGGCGACGCTCTGCCCACCAGGGGGCGATGCTCTGCCCCTCCGGGGCGTCGCTCTGCTGCGACCAGAGCCACTCCAGCGCCTGGGGCAGCTGCCAAGGAGCCATCCCCAGCGCCTGGGGCCATCCTTGCTCCAATGGAGCCCTGGCTGCGGGAGGGGAAGGGAGAGACAGAGAGGAAGGGCTGGGGGTGGAGAAGCAGATGGGCGCTTCTCCTTATGTGCCCTGGCTGGGAATCGAACCCGGGTCCCCCGCACACCAGGCCGACGCTCTACCGCTGAGCCAACCAGCCAGGGCCTTCTTTGCCATTTTAGACAGGTGATTGACTGATACTGTTTTATTGGAATGAATGGGCTATTAATATTCATTAAGTTCTTTTTCACTTCTGTGTTTTGGATATTGGGTCAGTACTCCTAAGTCAACATTTGGTACATCTTAACGCAATTAGAGGCAGGCAGTTCTAACTGATGTGTTCACTGTGGGGAAGATCGTTTATAAATAATAAGACACATTGCTATTTGGAGAGATATAATAATATGTAAGTGTAGTTTGGGAGGCAGCTTGATGAAGTAGCACCGTAATGGCTTTGGAATCCAACAGATCTTGAGTCCTGCTTCTAGAAATGCCACTTAATCCATGTTAACCTTGGCAATTTGCTTGTTTTTTTCCTGAGCCTTAGTGATCTTTTCTCTGATGTGAGGCCATTAATACCTAGCTTTCTAGGTTGTTGTTATGAGGTGAATGTGTATATAGTACCTAATGTGGTATCTGGCATATCATAGGTGTTTAATAAATCATAGCTATTGCTTTTATTAAGTCTATTTAAATTTATTTCTTTAAGAAACATGTATTGAGGACTCAGTATGACAAGTAAGGCATCAGAGACACAAAGCAAATGCTTTCTGGTGGGAAATGGAGTGATACATATATACTGCGCACAAAAATTAGGGAATATTTTTAAATGAATATGAAGCGATAAAAAAAAGCATTTTTTTAAAATTAAACAAGACCATCAGAAAAGCAAACGACAAGTCAAAGAAAGTTGTTAGATTATGCAAATGAAATGCAAAACCAGCTTTTATCTCATTGGTGAAAATGCCCTGTACAAAAGGCTGCAAGTACTGGAGTATCTGCACGTCCCCTGATCCCCTAGTTTTTGTGCAGGAGATGAGACAGGCAAGGATCACATCAATGAGGCTCGTGCTGTGTGGGGAACAGGGTCTTTATTCAGTACTTGCGTAGTTACTGATAGGTTTAAGCAAGAGAATGATACTACCAGAGATTTTTTTACACAGTTCACTTTGTAAGCTATTGGAAGGAACACACTGGTTAGGAGGCACTTGTAGGTCACTAATGTTGTGTACTTGTAATGAGTAATAGTAGGGATTAAAAAAGAAGGATCAGTATTAAAAACTTTTTTTTAAATTTTGTTTTAGAGAGAAAGAAGGAGTGGGGAGAAACATTAATTTGTTCTTCCACTTATTTATGCATTTATTGGTTGATTCTTATATGTGCCCTGGCTGGGGATTGAACTCACAATTTTGGAATAAAGAGAGGACGCTCTAACCAGCTGAGGATCCAGCCAGGGCCAGGAACAATGGTATTAATAAAACTAAAAAAGAGCCCTGGCCGGTTGGCTCAGCGGCAGAGCGTCGGCCTAGCGTGCGGAGGACCCGGGTTCGATTCCCGGCCAGGGCACACAGGAGAAGCGCCCATTTGCTTCTCCACCCCTCCGCCGCGCTTTCCTCTCTGTCTCTCTCTTCCCCTCCAGCAGCCAAGGCTCCATTGGAGCAAAGATGGCCCGGGCGCTGGGGATGGCTCTGTGGCCTCTGCCCCAGGCGCTAGAGTGGCTCTGGTCGCAACATGGCGACGCCCAGGATGGGCAGAGCATTGCCCCCTGGTGGGCAGAGCATTGCCCCATGGTGGGCGTGCCGGGTGGATTCCGGTCGGGCGCATGCGGGAGTCTGTCTGACTGTGTCTCCCCGTTTCCAGCTTCAGAAAAATGAAAAATAAATAAATAAATAAAACTAAAAAAGAAAAAGGATTAGGTGATTGCTTAGAATTATTTTTGTTTCCTCCTCATTCGGGTGATTACTCCTACATATCTTTTTTTTTAAATTTAATTTATTGGGGTGATATTGATTCACAAAATCATACAGGTTTCAAGTGTACAACTCAACAAAACATCATCTGCACACTACATTGTGCACTCATCGTCCCAAGCAAAGGTTCTTTCCATTTCCATCCCCTGTACCCCCCACTTCTGTGTGTCTTTAAAATCTCAGCCTGATATCCTTCTTCCAAGAAACCTTTTTGACCTCCCCAAGTCTGTGTTGGTTACCTATCTTATTTGCTCCAATAGCATCCTGGTTTTTCCCTTCTTACTGTGCTTATGACATTGTAGTTTAATTATGCATTTAATATTTCCTCCAATAAATAATGACCCTATGAGGGCAGATATATTGTGTTTTGTTCATCATTATGTCTCCTAGTACATAGTAGAAGACACTCAGTGGCAGTTTGTTGAAATGAATTGAATGTTGCATATGTGAGGGGGAAAGAGAAAACAAGGGTGTTTGTTAGTTTCTAGTTTAGGTGATCAGGTGAGTAGTTGTCATCAACTCAGAAAGACAGTAGAGTAGAATTGCAGGGGTAATAAGGGATGTTCATTATCAACTTTCCTGGATAATGTCAAATTATTTCTCAAAGTGCTGTACTAATTTATATTCATACCAGAGGTGTATCTTTGTTACATTTGCTTGAGGAGATCAGTTTTAATAAATCTTAAGTGAAATTCACATAACATTAAAATGAACCATTTTTAAGTACAGTATATGATTCAGTTCATTCACAGTGTTCTGCAACCCCCACTTCTCTTTTAATTTAAAACCTTTTCATCATCTCGAAAGAACAGCCACTCCTACTCCTCTCTCAGCTCTGTCTCTGGCAGCCACCAATCTGTTTTTTGTGTCTATGCATTCACCTATTTAGGGTACATCATGTAAATGGAGTTATAAAATATGTGGTCTTTTGTGAGTGGCTTCTTTCACTTAACAGTGTTTTATTGATTTTAGAGAGAGAAAGAGAGAGAGAGAGAGGTACATAGATTTCAGGTAAACATTTTTATAGCATCTGAGCTGTTGATTGTATTGTGTGCCCATCACTGAGAGTCAAATCATTTTCTGTCACCATTTATTTGTTCCTCTTTATTCCCCTCCTCCCCAGCCCTCTCCCCCTAGTAACCACTTCACTTTTTTCTATGTCCATGTGTTTCAGTTTTATATCCTACCTATGTGTGAGATCATATAGTTCTTAGCTTTTTCTGATTTACTTATTTTACTTGTATAATGTTCTCAGTGTCCATCCTATGTTGTTGTAAATAATCCGATGTCGTCATTTCTTATGGCTGAGTAGTATTTCATGGTATATATGTACCACATCTTCTTTATCCAATCCTCTATCAAGGGACACTTTGGTTGTTTCCATGTCTTGACATTTGTGAATAATGCTACAATGAACATGGGGTGCATGTGTCTTTGCATACCAATATTTTTGGGGTTTTTGGGTAGATACCCAGTAGAGGGATTGCTGGGTAGCTCTATTCTTAATGTTTTGAGGAACCACCATACTTTCTTTCATAATGACTGTACCAGTTTGCATTCCCAACACTTGTTATTACATATTACATTGTCTTGTTGATAACAGTCAATCTAACAGGTATGAGGTGGTATCTTATAGTAGTTTTTTTTTTTTTTTTTTTACTTTTTTTTTTTTTTTTTTCATTTTTCTGAAGCTGGAAACGGGGAGAGACAGTCAGACAGACTCCCGCATGCGCCCGACCGGGATCCACCCGGCACGCCCACCAGGGGGCGACGCTCTGCCCACCAGGGGGCGATGCTCTGCCCATCCTGGGCGTCGCCATATTGCGACCAGAGCCACTCTAGCGCCTGGGGCAGAGGCCACAGAGCCATCCCCAGCGCCCGGGCCATCTTTGCTCCAATGGAGCCTTGGCTGCTGGAGGGGAAGAGAGAGACAGAGAGGAAAGTGCTGCGGAGGGGTGGAGAAGCAAATGGGCGCTTCTCCTGTGTGCCCTGGCCGGGAATCGAACCCGGGTCCTCCGCACGCTAGGCCGACGCTCTACCGCTGAGCCAACCGGCCAGGGCCTCTTATAGTAGTTTTAAATTGCATTTCTTTCATAGCTAGAGAAGATGAGCATCTTTTCTTATTTCTGTTGACCATTTGTATGTCTTTTTGGGAGAAGTGTCTTTTCAGATCTTCTCCCCATTTTTTAATTGGATTGTTTCCTTGTTTGTTACTGAGCTTTGTGAGTTCTTTATATATTTTGGATATTAACCCTTATCAGAGATGTTGTTTGTGAATATCATCTCCCATTTGATTGGCTGCCTTTTTGTCTGGTTGTTGGTTTCTTTTGCTGTACAGAAGCTTTTTAGTTTAATATATAGTCTCATTCATTTATTTTTGCCTTCTCTTGCCTTTCGGGTCAAATTCATAAAGTGTTCTCTATGGCCAAGGTCCATAAGTTTAGTACCTATGTTTTCTTCTGTGTGATTTATTGTTTCAGATATAATATTTAGGTCTTTGATCCATTTTGAATTAATTTTTGTTCATGGGGACAAGGTGTTGTCAAATTTCATTCATCTGCATGTAGCTTTCCAGTTTTCTCGGCACCATTTAGTGAAGAGGTCTTTCTTCTTTCCTCCAGTGTGTGTTTTGGCTCCTTTGTCAAAAATTATTTGCCCATATGCATGTGGCTTTATTTCTGGGCTTTCAGTTTTGTTCCATTGGTCTGTATGTCTGTTTTTTGCCAATACATTGGTTGGTTCTTTTATGTGTTCTGACCAGAGATCAAACCCACAACTGTAGCCTATTGGGATGATGCTCTAACCAACTGAGCACTTGGCCAGGGCTATTTAATTTAATTTTTTTTTTTTTTTTTGTATTTTTCTGAAGTTGGAAATGGGAAGGCAGTCAGACAGACTCCCGCATGCGCCCAACCGGGATCCACCCTGCACACCCACCAGGGGGCGATGCTCTGCCCATCTGGGGCGTCGCTCTGTTGCAACCAGAGCCATTCTAGCGCCTGAGGCGCAGAGGCCACAGAGCCATCCTCAGTGCCCGGGCCAGCTTTGCTCCAGTGGAGCCTTGGCTGCAGGAGGGGAAGAGAGAGACAGAGAGGAAGGAGAGGGGGAGGGGTGGAGAAGCAAATGGGCGCTTCTCAGAACTGTGTGCCCTGGCCGGGAATCGAACCCGGGACTCTTGCATGCCAGGTCGACGTTCTACCACTGAGCCAACTGGCCAGGGCCTAAATATTTTTTATTTAACAATGTCTGCTTACTCAGGCAGTTTCTGTTAATTTTTTCTGGGATAAACCATACTTTTTTGTTTCTCTGCTTGCTTTTTAATTCTTTTTGTTGACAGTTGGATATTTTGAATAATATAATGTGGTGTCTTTGGAAATCATATTCTTTCCTTCCTCACAGTTTATTTTTGTTGCTTGTGGTAGTCTGTAGTTTTTATTTGTTTAGGGATTTTTAAGAACAATTTTTGTAAAGTCTCTATTTGTCATGTATGTTCTCTGAAGTTTCTATTTCTTTAGCTCGTGTGAGTATTTCTTGACCACCAGGAGCCCCCCCCCCCAAAAGGATTATAATAATTAAAAAACAATAAAAGTGTAAAAACAACAACAAAAGAAAGGATAAACATTTCCCAGTGTTTGCTAATTATCTCAGTTTTGGGCATTCCTTAATCTATTAGCTACACCTTTTATGGCAGTGTCTTAGTCCTTACTTCCTGCTTGTGTTAAGCCTTAAAATCAACTACAGGTGAAAACTTAGGGGATCCTTGGGTCTCAGAGCACATGTTCTGCACTGAGCATTCAAATGCCTTTCTAAATTGCATAGTACATGCGGTGCTTTTGCGTGCCCTAATTTCTCAAGAAACTCTCTCCTCAGCATTTTTTCTAGGCTTATGGTGCCCATTGTTTGCTTCAAATATAATATTTGCCCGAGTTGGTGACAGGTTTTTCATTCATGTGTGTGTGTGTGTGTGTGTGTGTGTGTACACACACACACACACACACACACACACACACACACACACACACACATCTACCTTATATCATTCCTTCAGGCTTCCCAGACAGGTCAAAACAAACACAATTTTCTGAAAAAAAGATCTGTCCTCTTTGCAGAACCAAGGACCAGTGTCCCATGTTAGAACGTTGGCTGCTGGTTTTGAGTCACTGAGCCACGCCGGAAGATTGGACAGGGAAAATAAAAATGCCTTGAAACTTTCCTACTGTTTTAACTTTCCTACTCTTTACCTTTTTTTTTTTTTTTAACATTGTGTTTGCTGTAAAACTTTGTTTACAGAGTTTTGAAAAACTTGAGTCTGACAGTTTTAATTGGATTTTCAATATTTCTGTGAGGGACTGGCCCCTGGAGCTACCTACTTTTTTCTGCTGATTTCCCTCTTGAAAGTGAGATAAGTTGACTATGTTGCGTTTGTGGGGTCTGAGAAGGATCAGTGTATACGTTCCACAGATGAGTTAGACAGGAGTTTGAATCTTTCTCTTAGGGAGGAGATCCGAGCTATGACAGGATTGAGAAGCCATTAGCTTCTTGTGGAAAATACAAGGGGTGGATAAAATCAGGGAATTTCACTGCAGAAAAGACCACAACGGAGGCAGAGAACTAATGGTCACAAAGTACAAGGAAAACCAGGAGACTGTGGTAAGTAGGTAGAGTTACAAAGAGAGGAGAATGCGTTTCACTGTGAAGATAAAACTTCTCTAGTAAGGTGAAACTGAAATAAGGTGTCCTTACTATAAATTGTTTCAGTAGAATGGTGACATTTGAGTGAAAAGAGAAGAGGAATTGGATGGTAACTGTAAGATGAAGCAAAGTCAATTCTTTTTTTTTTTAAGTTGGCACAGGATTTGAACATTCTAGGTTGGAGTGCTAGGAAGACTTATGGAGAGGATAGAGTAGAACAGACAGGAATGATGGAGTGTCAGGGGAGGATAGATGAATAGCGTTAAGAGCACAGATGGAGTTGACTTTCATTAGATGGTGGACCGTACATTTTTTAAGTCTGGAGATAAAGGTGAGAGATGAATAACAATTTAGAGAAATTTATATGTGGGAATTGGAAAGTGAGGGAAAGTGTACTGCATGGATTAACTTCTTTTTGATGAAGTAGGAAAAAATCATCTGTTAACGTAAGTTAGGCTAGAGTGAAGTAGAGTTTGAGGGGAGGGATGGCGGGATGTGAGGATTGCTTGGCTCAGTTAGAATGAAGAACAGGTGCAGTGGGAGACAGGAGTAAGAGGGCTGGCAGTCTGAGCAGCTGTGGCCATCGTGTGAGACATTTGAATTTTACCTCAAAGGTCGCACAGTTCCAGGTGATAAATGATAAAGTGTATTATGTGACCCGGGGAGTTGGTGAAATGGAGCTAAAGGTTACTGATTTTCAGGAGGTCAAAGAACTGTAAGGCTGAAGTGTTGGTTGAATTTCTTCTGCGCTCCAAGGCCAGCCTAATGGCATGACTTGGGGTAGAGAAAAAGACTGAGTCTTGGGCCAACATTTTTTATGATTGTGGACGATTATTAATATTAGTTAATGAACAGCAGTGGATGCAGCCTTGCCTGGTTAATTTTTCTTAGATAATTAGTTGTTTCCTATGGAGATCAAGCTATGGTCAGTTTATTTGGAAATAAGCAGATATTAAGTTAGGAAAATGAAACCCATAAAAGTATTATTCATACTATTAATTTATCCTGAAAATATTTACTGACTAATTTTTCTGGGCCTTGAAGTTGCTCATGGCTTAGGAAAGGAGACCAACATCTAAATATATAATTGATATAGTGTGCTAAGTGTTACAGTACACTAGTAGTCTCATGTGGAATATATCCGAAAATCAACTGGAATGGGCAAGAAATCATTACATCTTACACTTAAATGTATCCTTTCATTATATATACATTCTTTATAATTTTTTAATATAAAAGACCTCTCAGACAACGCAAAAAGTGGAGATAACATACATTCATGTAGTTTAGACATAAATGTGGTATGTAGTTTAGGAAATAAAATATTACAGATGCAATTGCATCCAACCTCTGTGTCCTTCCCTAACCTCATCCCTCTATCACTTTCTCCTTTATCCCGTTCCTATAAAACCTAAGAGGTAAACTTTATCACTTTCCTGAAAAGGAAGAGGTAAACTTGACCAATGTTTGAAACAGGAACTGACATCAGTGGCTTGTGTGTTAGAGTCTTATTTATTACATTGTTCAGTATTGGGAAGGAAGAGTGGGAGTCCCAGGTTTGTTTTTATGTACTTGGTTGGGAGTATTTGTTTATCATGTTATCTACATTTAACTAAATTAATGCTTACGAATGCACAAGTTATCTAAGAAACATCTCTAAAGAGAAATGTGGATTAAAATAAGAGGAACAATGTAAGTGTATGCTAGGAAAATAGAACTGATATTTCTACTCTTGGTATTTCTCTTAGTCATGTATGAGGGAAAAATGATAATGATCTATAATGTTTGACAGAAAGTTAGCAAAAAAAAATTAAAATCAGAGAGACCATTTCTTTATGATTTAATTACAAACTTTATACTTTTTATTTTTGTATTTTATAATTTACGACTGTTGTAACAATGAACCTCATCCTAATTGTATATACAGGGGTGGGTAAAGTAGGTTTACAGTTGTTGGTATAGAAAAAATATGATGATTAATAAATAATGATAATATAAGGATAAACTTGCATACTTATAACTGTAAACTTACTTTTGCCCACTTTTTTTATATTGTGTTAAAATATTAACTAGTAATATATGTACATTATATATATATAAATTAAATAAATATACATCTTTTTGGGGACATGTAATTGAATTTGTAGACTATTTTATTCAAATCCTAGAGGTATACAAAGAATACTGTGTGAATAAGGAGGAAAGAGCAACTGGCTGCTTAAAGATGTTCGAATGGTCTTCACAACAAGGTAGGTTTTGACCTGGGTCACAAAAGGACAGATAGGAGTCTGGCAGAAAAAGGATAAGAAAGACATTATTGGCAGAGGAAACAGCATTTACAGTGTATTAGATCCTTTAGGGTAATAGCGTTTTGAAGAATAACAACTTCCTTAGGTAGTTAGAATTTTGGGAGAAATGAAGGAAGATGACAGTGGAGGTGTAGGTGGTGGCCAGAATGTAGGCTCCATGTAGCTAGTGGAGATCAGTTAGGTAGGACTGGCATGATCCCCCTAGAATTAAGGAGTTTTTTAGTAATCTGATGTAAGTGGCAGTTTGGCACTATAATGCTATTCTTTGGATCAGGGGTCCCCAAACTTTTTACACAGGGGGCCAGTTCACTGTCCCTCAGACCGTTGGAGGGCCGGACTATAAAAAAAAACTATAAAAAAATCCCTATGCACACTGCACATATCTTATTTTAAAGTAAAAAAGCAAAATGGTAACAAATACAATATTTAAAATAAAGAACAAGTAAATTTAAATCAACAAACTGACCAGTATTTCAATGGGAACTATGGGCCTGCTTTTGGCTAATGAGATGGTTAATATGCTCCTCTCACTGACCACCAATGAAAGAGGTACCCCTTCCGGAAGTTCAGCGGGGGCCGGATGAATGGCCTCAGGGGGCTGCATGTGGCCCATGGGCCGTAGTTTGGGGACCCCTGCTTTAGATCCAGACGTCAAAGGCCAGTCTCAGACTATAGCTTTCACTGATAGGGAACAATTTCAGACTATTGTTTTTCATAAACAAAAATTTGAGAGTAGATAATTTTATTATTAGTATTTAAATAACTTTGAGGTATAATTCACTTAAACAGCATGTATTTAAAAATTACAGTCTTAAAAGTTTTGATGTATGTGTATACCTGTAACTCTAATCCCTGCAATTAAGAGAACACATTTATCATCCTGAATGTTTCTTTGTGCCTTTTGGATAATATTTTTTTTTGTTTATTGGGGTGACATGTTTAATAATATTATATGCTTCAAGTGTACAGTTGTATAATACGTCATTAGTATATTACATTGTGTGCTTACCATCCAAAGACAAGTCTTCTGGCACCATATATTGACCCCTTTCCCTCTGGTAACCACCATACTGTTGTTTATATCTGTGGGTTTGTTTTGTTTGTTCGTTTGTTGCTTTCTATTTTATATCCTACATATGAGGAAATCTTTTTCATCTGACTTATTTCACTTAGCACGCTACTCTCAAGATCCATTTGTGTTGTCACACATGGCAGTATTTCATCTTTTCTTATGGCTGAGTAGGATTCCATTGTATATAAATACTACCTCTTCTTTACTAATTTTCCATCAAAGGACACTTAGATTGTTTCCATGTCTTGGCTACCTTGAATATTGCTGCAGTGGACATAGGGGTATATATATCTTTATGAATAAATGTTTTCAAGAGTTTGGGATAGATACCCAGAAGAAGAATTCCTGGGTCATTTGGTAGCTCTATTACCTTTTTGAAGAACCTCCATACTATTGTCACAGTGGCTATACCAGTTTACATTTCCACGAGCAGTGTATGAATCTTCCCTTTTTCTCCACATCTTCTCCAACACTTATTTCTTGTCTTATAGATGTCACCATTTTGACAGATGTGAGGTGTTATCTCATTGTGATTTTGATTTGCATTTCCTTTTATAGCTAATGAAGTTGAGCATCTTTTTATGTATCTGTTGGCTTTCTGTATGTCTTAGGAAAAGTGTCTATTCAGGTCCTCTGCCCATTTTTTAATTAGATTGTTTCTTAGTTGTTGTTGTTGAGTTGTATGAATTCTTTATATATTTTGGATATTAGCCCCTTATTGGAGGTGTTATTTACAAATTGGATGAATTTTTAAAAATGTTGCTTTCTTATAAATGTAGTGCTTTCTGCAAAAACCTGATTACATGAATTCTTTATTTTACAAATGAAATTAAAACCCAGAGAAATTATATTGTTTGAAAATAATTTTACATTGTGGAAATTGGGAATTGATAGGGAGGAAAAACCTTATTTTCTACTTATGTGTTTACTAGACTCTTGCTACTCAGAAGTGTGCTGTGTGGACTGGCAGTATGGTCATCACCTGAGAGTTTATTAGAACTGTAGGTTGTCATGCCCCAGTCCAGACTTACTGACTTAGAAATTGTATTTTAATGAGATTTTCAGGTGTTGACCTCACGACCTTGGGGTTTTGAACCTGGGTCTTCAGCATCCCATGTAGAAGCACTTATCTACTGCATCACTGCCTGGTAAAGCTAAAAATGCTTCTTTTACTGAGGTAGGGAAAAAAATTGGAAAACTGACTTTAGATATTTATTTGTTTATGTCATTAAATGATATCCTAAATAGCTCTGTGCGAAGTTAATCTCTTAGCTTTCCCTAGTCACCATTTTCAATTTATAAGAAAAAAAGATTCTGTGGATAAAATTACAAGTAAGTACCCTACACCATTAAAATTACCCATTTATTCTTTTTGCCAGGATTATATTTTAACTGTGAAGAGGAAGCAGAAGCCTCAGGGCTTCTTTGTTTTTTGTTTTTTTTACCATCCTAAAGGTTGATAGAGGACATCCCGGTCTCTTCTTGCCCCCTTCATTCCAAAGATAGCAAAGTTTGGCAACCAGAAGGCAGAATTAAACACTGTTCAGTGTGTACACCAAGGGAGGACCTCATGTTGTGTTCAATCTAGCTGGCTAGGAAACCCTTCTATTAGCCTCTTCCTAATGTTTGCACTGAATGAGCCATTACATTTTGAAGGCAACACTGAATTCAGTATTGATGCATTCACTTACCAACTTTTCTGCCTCCGGCAAAACAGTCTTTTACTAATGGTAGTGTACACACAGCAGCCACTGGCTTCATCCTCACTCTAAAGGAAGCCTTGTAATAATGCTTCATTGCCATATCCCTTATATGTGTGGTTCTCGTTATAATTCCATTCTTTGTGCCCATGCTCCAAAAGCATTTTCCAGATGATTGTTACTCGTTAATGGAAACCCTTTTGGTATGGTCCCAGGTAAAAACCTGTGCAGGATTGAAATGTGTTTTGAGGTGTATTATGTTATAGTAAGATATTAGTATCTTAACAAAGAGAAAATATCCATGTTGTTGTTTTGATTTGTAATGTTTTCACATATAGCACTTAGCTGGTATATCTTTCTACCTTTTAGAGAATGATTTGGCAGCTGAAAACATTTAGAGTCAGAATTTAGTAAAAGAGGTTTTACCAGTTCTCTTTACTGTTGTATTCTTTCTGTTGAAAGCATATGCTGCAGAGTTAACCAGTAAAATAAATGATTCCAGTTTTACTAAATTCATGGGTCCTCAGAGTCTGGTATATACTCAAACTATCATGTACAACATATAAACTGCAGTGATTCTGATGATGCCTTATTGGATCTAAAGAAACCCATGTATCAGATCCCGTAGTTGTTAATGGAGGGCTTCACCCAGTGAAATTATTTCATGGGCATCGACACTGTGAGAATATAGACCAATAATAATAATATAATTTCCATTTTAATGCTAATGGAAAATTTCAAAATAAATTTAAATAATGTAAGATAAACATTTGCTATATGAAGTCCAAAGCAATTAAAAAATAAATTTGAAGTGCTAGTACTTTTAAGCATTGTTTTTGAGCTATGATATGAGAGAGAGAAAAGCATGGCAATTGTACATATAGTGAGCAGTTGTTGAAAGTTTGTACCTTCTGTATTTTGAGCCTTTTTCAGTACAGTAGATTAAGTCCTCCTGCATATTCTGGATTCTCTCCATTTAATCTTGGTCTTGGCTCTTCAGCTATAAAGTCTAGTTTGCATTTTTGCAATGGTCATATGTCTGTTCTCTTTTATTTGTTATTATACAATTAGTAATAAGTAGTGAAAATATGGTTAATGTGAGAGTAACTCAAATCAAAATTAGAAACTGCATTTGGCATGTATCCAGTTCACTGCCCGGGGGTAAAGTCCAGAGCCACAGCTAGTGGATCTTCCCCTTTCCTGGTGTTTTAGCTTTACTGATGATTTGAAACCATAGCAGTTAATATGCTTTAGCCTTTGCTTTTACAGACGAGAAATGGATCTTATACTTATATCACCAGGTTTCAAAACTATTTACACTAAGTGGGATGGTTTACTACCTCAGGGGTAGTGCATTAAGCCTATTGCTCTTGAGAATCCATTTTCATCTCTTCTCTCCAATTGATGGGACAGATATGACAAGCCTTTAAAGTTGAGTGGAAATTTTCTATGGGCGGGCTGTTGTATTAAATTGTTCCTCACCACCACCATGGATGTTGTAAAGACTTGTGAGTAGGTAGCCTATGGCTAAGAAAAGAGATATATTGTCTGTGGTAGGGAGGCTGTAAGGTCTGATGTATCGGGAATAGTTTTCTTCTCTCAGCCCGGTATTTCCTTCTCCTTTAAATCATAACTCGACTCCATTCACTCCAAAGAGGTTTTCTTTATTAACCAACACTAGAAAGTGTTAGGTTCTTAATATTGTGTAATGTCTTTTTAAAAAATTCTTCTTAATCTCTTTACCTTTCCACCCAGCACTCTAAGAAGTCTTGTTTAAAGAGAATTGTTTAGACATTATACATGTAATTACTAATTTGTACCAATATATTTTTATATTTAGGTTTACCATATCCAAAAACATAGGTTAGTGTGTTTATGTTGATTGTTGTTTACAAGGGACAGGGACTGCCTAATTAATAAGGTACCCCCCCCCAAGAATTCTTAGTTGCAAGCACTGTTACCGTTATGCTAAAGGCCATTCATTTATCTCATATTTCTGTTCATTTTTTTTAAATTATATTTTATTTTTAAACACTTTTTTACTGATTAATTTGAGAACGAGGGAAACATCAATTTGTTCCATTTTTTTTTAATTTTTATTTTTTGTGTATTTTTCTGAAGCTGGAAACGGGGAGAGACAGTCAGACAGACTCCGGCATGCGCCAGACCGGGATCCACCCGGCATGCCCACCAGGGGGCGACGCTCTGCCCCTCCGGGGCGTTGCTCTGCTGCGACCAGAGCCACTCTAGTGCCTGGGGCAGAGGCCAAGGAGCCATCCCCAGCGCCTGGGCCATCTTTGCTCCAATGGAGCCTCGGCTGCGGGAGGGGAAGAGAGAGACAGAGAGGAAGGAGAGGGGGAGGGGTGGAGAAGCAGATGGGCACTTCTCCTGTGTGCTCTGGCCGGGAATCGAACCTGGGACTTCTGCATGCCAGGCCGATGCTCTACCACTGAGCCAATCGGCCAGGGCTGTTGTTCCATTTATTTATGCATTTATTGGTTGATTCTTGTATGTGCCCTGACTGGCTATTGAACCTGCAACCTTGGTGTATCTGGATAACACTCTAGCCAACTGAGCTACTTGGCCAGGGCTGTTTATTTTTTAAATACATAGAATTATAATAATATAGTGATTTAAGAAAAATGTCATGAGCCATAGATATATCATGAAAATAAAAATGAAATATGCTTTCAAATTAAATAACCACATTAAAGAGCAAGGATTCTATTTTAAGAACTTATTTAGAATAAAAAGTAGAGTTTTGAAATGAGGCAGAAATTTCCAGTGACATTTAAATTACTAATCAATAAATATTTTTTAATGAGTATTCTGCTTTTACCTGCCAGAATTAGTTACCTGCTCTAAACACATTAAAGACATAAGAATTCTTTCTGGTTCAAATTTTCTGTCATTGAACTTTAATTTTCAGAATGCCCTCATTTAGAATTACAAAAATTTTTTTTAATGATTGATTTTAGAGAGAGGAAGAGGGAAAGGGGGAGAGAGCGAGAGAGTAGCATTCATTTAGTTTATTACTTAGTTGTACATTCATTGGTTGCTTCCTGTATGTGCCCTGATCAGGGATCAAACCCACAACCTAGGTTTTGGGACAACTCTCTAACTAATTGAGATAACTAGCCAGGGCCTAGAATTTTTTAACAGCTCATGGATTTGGTCTTTGTTTTACTTTACCTCTAATCAAAGTGAGTTACTTAATTCCTAGAAAATCAGCAGCACACTTAACCATGTTTGTAAAGATCAGGAATTCTTAAGGAGGATTTAATATGCTTTCCTCTCTCCAGCTATAGGTATGTAAGAGATCACAGACAAAACATTAAGATGACAGCATCAAAATTTTTCTGTAGAATCAAGAAATACTCCTCTAGATCCTAGAATACGCATCCAGGCATGAAATAGCTTTTATTTATCACAGACTCCAAGAGAAACAGCAACTGATTTCACTTTTGTTGGCCCTGCTGCCAATTCACAGATTTCTATGTGACTTTTCATATTTCTGGGGAACAAAGTTCATTGTGGTATAAATGCAAACATGTTTCTCTGTATATCAAGCAAGTTTTTTTATACATTATTATTACTTGAGCTAATAACAAAGTCATCTGTCAGTGAACTAAAAAGGTACAAAGTTCATAGTAATTCTTAGATAGTTTAGTCAATACCCAGACAGCTTGTTAGAAAAGCTGTTTAAATCAAGGATTATGAAATACACTGATGGCTGTTTTACTCTCATGGAGTTTCAAATGACTGTTAGTACATTTGTCTACAATTATACCCAAGTTCTCAGAGTCCTCATTAATGAAATTTATAGCGTAAGCCAGAATTGATATCTCTTATAAATTGTACTGACTTTTTCCCTATCCCAGCCCTTTGTTGTAGATTAATAAATATACTTTCTGTCTTTTCCTCCCTTGTTTCCTCTTTCCTTTTGTTTTTAAGGAAAATAATAAAAGAGTGTGGTGATTATTTATATTTAATTTATTTTTCAACAAATATTTTCCAAATACAGTTCTTTGGATTTTCTGGAAACTTCTTGAAGGAAGAGTGTGTGAAGAGAAGGAAGAAAGAAGAAATTAACTCCACAAAAAAAGAAACTTTAATGTGTTTTCTTAATTTTCTAATTATTGTTTCATTATATCACGCCTTTATGAGTTCCTGGCAACACATACCCGAATTTACCATAGCAACTGTGGTAATTAGTGGACTCTTCTTACAAGTCATGTTTGGATATAACTAAACAAATACATATTTGTTCTCTTCTAATGAAATTACCTTTAATTTTCATCTTAAAAAAAAGTCAGCTCCCAATTTTTTTAGCTAGATTATTTTAAATAACATATAAAATGACAACTAGAACAAACTTTTCTAAGGTTTTATTTCTTTTCCTAAAAATACTTAATTTGATAGATTTACATTTACTCTTTTTCTTTCTTTCTTTCTTTTTTTTTTTTCCATTTTTCCAAAGCTGGAAACGGGGAGGCAGTCAGACAGACTCCCGCATGCGCCCGACCTGGATCCACCCGGCATGCCCACCAGGGGGCGATGCTTTGCCCCTCTGGGGTGTCGCTCTGTTGCGTCCGGAGCCATTCTAGCACCTGAGGCAGAGGCCACAGAGGCATCCCCAGCGCCTGGGCCATCCTTGCTCCAATGGAGCCTAGCCATGGGAGGGGAAGAGAGAGACAGAGAGGAAGGAGAGGGGGAGGGGTGGAGAAGCAAATGGGTGCCTCTCCTGTGTGCCCTGGCCGGGAATCGAACCCGGGACTCCTGCACGCCAGGCCGACGCTCTACCACTGAGCCAACCGGCCAGGGCTTCTTTCTTTTTATTTGTGACAGAAAGAGACAGAAAGGGATAGATAGGGGCAGACAGACAGGAGGGGAGAGATGAGAAGCATCAATTCTTCGTTGCGGCACCTTAGTTGTTCATTGATTGCTTTCTCATATGTGCCTTGACCGGGGAGCTACAGCAGACTGAGTGACCCCTTGCTTAAGCCAGTGACCTTGGGCTCAAGCTGGTGAGCCTTGCTCAAACCAGATGAGCCCGCGCTCAAGTTGGCGACCTTGGGGTTTTGAACCTGAGTTCTCCATGTCCCAGTCTGATGCGCTATCCAACGCGCGACTTCCTGGTCAGACTTTTCTTTTTATTCTTTTTTTTTTTAATTCAGTGAGAAAAGGGGAGACAGAAACAGATTCCCACATATGCCCCGACCAGGATCCACCTGGCAAGCCCACTAGGGGTGATGTTCTGCCCATCTGGGGCATTGCTCCGTTGCTCAGCAACTGAGTTCTTCTTTGCACCTGAGGTGGAGGTCATGGAGCCATCCTCAGCACCCAGGCCAACTTGCTTCAGTCGAACCATGGCTGCAGGAGGGGAAGAGGGAGAGAGAGAGAGAGAAATGAGAGGGGGAGGGTTGGAGAAGCAGATGGATGCTTCTCCTATTTGGCCTGACCAGGAATTGAATTCAGGCCATCCACATGCCAGGCCGATGCTTTACCCTGAGCCAACTGGCCAGGGCTGTTTTTAATTTTTAAGATATATGTAGTTGTTTATATGTTGTTTAGTAAGCAGAAAACTCTTACACATCTCCATTCTGATATTAAATCTTAATTCAGCTCCATCTTAAATATTTTATTTTTATTTTTTATTTATTCATTTTAGAGAGGAGAGAGACTGAGAGAGAGAGAGAGAGAGAGAGAGAGGAAGGGGGGAGGAGCAGGAAGCATCAACTCCCACATGTGCCTTAACCAGACAAGTGCAGGGTTTCGAACTGGCAAACTCAGAGTTCCAGGTCGACGCTTTATCCACTGCGCCACCACAGGTCAGGCCATCTTAAATATTTTAGTTATTTCTTTGTTCTTCTTGTATTAAGCTGATATGTTTTAGATCATGGTACAAAATGTAGAGGACTATAAGTGACATTAATTATAGAAGCAAAAGTCTTTTCTGCTCAGGAATAGGTGCGCCTACTACTTAAGTATGAACATTTTCTTCTTCTAAAATATTGTTTCATTTTATGACCTGTTTACTGAGTCATCCTGAAGCATTATGGTATGGGCAACATATTCTTTTCCTGGGCATGGATATAATTAGATGAAGATGTGGGTATATATGATCAAGTTTATAGAATGGAATAAAAATGTCATGAGCTAGAGAGTGGTAATTATGACATGTCTGACCGACATAACTGAATTTTTACATACTTTTTTTTTTTTTTTCTTTCATTTTTCTGAAGCTGGAAACAGGGAGAGACAGTCAAACAGACTCCCGCATGCGCCCGACCGGGATCCACCCGGCACGCCCACCAGGGGGCGACGCTCTGCCCACCAGGGGGCGATGCTCTGCCCATCCTGGGCGTCGCCATATTGCGACCAGAGCCACTCTAGCGCCTGAGGCAGAGGCCACAGAGCCATCCCCAGCGCCCAGGCCATCTTTGCTCCAATGGAGCCTCGGCTGCGGGAGGGGAAGAGAGAGAAAGAGAGGAAAGCACGGCGGAGGGGTGGAGAAGCAAATGGGCGCTTCTCCTGTGTGCCCTGGCCAGGAATCGAACCCGGGTACATACTTTTAAATCAGAGAATTAATGAATACAGTTGTATTCATTAAATTCACTCTTAATTTTTGTCACTTTATTTACATTCAGTATATATATATATATATGTAATTCAGTATATATATGTATATATAAAATTCCTTTTTGGGAGGTAAAGCCTCACAAATCAAGTAACTATTGTTTCAGTGATATTTATTATTATTGTCATTATTAACTCCAATTATTTTTGTGACAGTAATAACAATTGTAGTATTAAATGCTGCAAGATATTTGAGGTTAAAGCTATAATGATAGACCACCAGATAGTAACAACATGGTATTTAAGTTTCTGCTTTAATTATGGACTCAGTGATGCTTACTGAGAATGAACTGTTCCACTTAAAAAAAATCGCCCGAGTCAGAGGAATTCCAAAAAGCTGACAAGCCGCCCCAAGGAGGGGCTCCGGACATACCAGGACTTTTGATTCAACACCCACATGCTCGAAGCCCCCCAAGGAGGAGCATTCCGGACATACCAGGACTTTTGCCTCAGTATCCCCTCAGGCTCTCCCAAACACTATATAACTCACCCCTAGTCTGTAACTGGTGCTCTTCTCCCCAAGAGAAGTGCCTGGCAGGGTTCCTTTCTTCCTTTCAATAAAGCCTGTTATTGTGAAAAAAAAAAATCACAGAAATTTATACACAGAAAAGATAAATAAATCTGTGATGCCAATAAGAGAGCTTGGATATGTAGATAATGAAGATATCACATAATATGAGTCAAGTTAAATTAAGCTATTTATAGATTCTTGTCCCAGATTCTTCATGGCATGAACTAGAGTGTAGACCAAGGGTCCCCAAACTTTTTACACAGGGGGCCAGTTCACTGTCCCTCAGACCACTGGAGGGCCGGACTATAAAAAAAAACTATGAACAAATCCCTATGCACACTGCACATATCTTATTTTAAAGTATAAAAACAAAACGGGAACAAATATAACATTTAAAATAAAGAACAAGTAAATTTAAATCAACAAACTGACCAGTATTTCAATGGGAACAATGCTCCTCTCACTGACCACCAATGAAAGAGGTGCCCCTTCTGGAAGTGCGATGGGGGCCGGATAAATGGCCTCAGGGGGCCGCATGTGGCCTGCGGGCCGTAGTTTGGGGACCCCTGGTGTAGACAGTTATTTAGGTGAGTACTTTGGTGATATATATTCACTAAGAAACTCTGGGGAAGTCTTACATTGTAATGTTGATCCAGAAAGAAGTTCCCCTAAATTCTGTGTTCTAGCACTAAATTATGCCAATAGAAAAGTATTTGTATCATTATACCTTAGGAAAACTAGATGTCAGCATATCTGCTGTTCCTAAACAGAACTCTGTTAACCAGGACCATCCAACACCTTAGTGCAGGGGTCCCCAAACTTTTTACACGGGGCCAGTTCACTGTCCCTCAGACTGTTGGAGGGACGGACTATAAAAAAAATTGTGAACAGGCCCTGGCCAGTTGGCTCAGTGGTAGAGTGTTGGCCTGGCGTGCAGGAGTCCCGGGTTTGATTCCTGGCCAGGGCACACAGGAGAAGTGCCCATCTGCTTCTCCACCCCTCCCCCTCTCCTTTTTCTCTGTCTCTTCCCCTCCTGCAGCCAAGACTCCATTGGAGCAAAGTTGGCCCGGGCACTAAGGATGACTCTGTGACTCTGGTTGCAACAGAGCGACGCCCCAGATGGGCAGAGCATCGCCCCCTGGTGAGCGTGCCGGGTGGATCCCGGTCGGGCGCATGTGGGAGTCTGTCTTACTGTCTCCCCATTTCCAACTTCAGAAAAAAAAAACAAAAACCCCAAAAAACAAACTTATGAATAAATTCCTATGCACACTGCACATATCTTATTTTAAAGTAATAAAACAAAACGAGAACAAATACAATTTAAAATAAAGAACAAATAAATTTAAATCAACAAACTGACCAGTATTTCTTTTTTTTAAGTTTTTTTTTTTTAATTGATTTTTAGAGAGAGGGGGGGGAGAGAGAGAGAGAGAGAGAGAGAGAGAGAGAGAAGGGGGAGGAGCAGGAAGCATCGACTCCCATATGTGCCTTGACCAGGCAAGCCCAAGGCTTTGAACCGGCAACCTCAGTGTTCCAGGTCAACGCTTTATCCCACTGCGCCACCACAGGTCAGGCCTGACCAGTATTTCAACGGGAACTATGGGCCTGCTTTTGACTAATGAGATGGTCAATGTGCTCCTCTCACTGACCACCAATGAAAGAGGTGCCCCTTCTGGAAGTGTGGCGGAGGCCGGATAAACGGCCTCAGGGGGCCACAGTTTGGGGACCCCTGCCGTAGTGAAACAAACTGGTTGGAGTTGCTGCTGCTAGTGGAGAGAATGCTTCTCTCTGGGGGAATTTCCTCCCCTTGTTTCAGGGATGTTTACTAACAGAGTAATCATTTCAGTGTATAAGTTGTATTGGTTTTAGCAGTAACACTAATCTGAGCATTAGGAATTTAGGCATTCAGTGGATATTTGTTGAGCTGAATTTACGTAGCTCCTTCTATTTATGAGCTAGATAAAATGCATTTGTATGTGTATAGTTATATTAGATTAATAAGAACAATAAAATACTTTGCATGTACTTTTGATTTTAAAGGACCTCTTTGTATCGTTTCAACATTTTTGCAGTCTTCAGGCCGCTGAATTAGGCTGCCGTAACTTCAGTCAGCAAAATTCCATTGGTGTATCTGTCTGCGTGAAATATAATACTTTACTCTGTCATAGAAAAAAATTTCCAGTCATTCTCCTGTCTTTCTTGTCTACAACTCTACTTTCCTGTATTTTATGTGGCTTTGGGAATGGCCAAGTAAAAGGATTTCTTTTGAAAATGAGTGCATGATTTCTAAGTGTTTTGATATATTTCTTACCATAATTTTCTTCACTATTAACAGAAGACCCTAAAAATACAAACACATCAGAAATGCTGTTCTGATAAAGATTGTTGCAGAAATTTTTCTCTTTTCTCTCATAATAAAATTAGTGATGTATCTTATTGTGTGTATTTTCTCATATCTCCTTGTATTTGAAACTGGTAAATTCTCCAGCATTTCCCTTATAGCTTACTTGTATTCTCCAAAATGACCTCTTCTATACTCAGATACCCTCAGTGTTTTAAAAAGATTTGCCTTTCTCCCTTTTTATTTATATATCTATATATATTCTATTTACATATAGTTGTATATAAAATGTACATAGGGACATATACAGGTGTGGGCAAAAATAGGTTAGAGTTATAATATGAATACATAATGCAGTAAATAATTAATACAAGAATAAATTCTGTTTCATGTACTCACTACTGTAAGCCTACTTTTGCCAACCCTTGTATATTTATATATATGCATATTCAGAATATTGTTTTCTGAACTGTATGTGATGTAAGTTGCTGACATGACCCACTGTTAACACTAAAAACATCAGTGCATATTTTCTAAAGACAAAGATATCCTAGTTTATAGTCATAGACAGTGATCACATTTAGGAAATTAACAGTGACATGATATTTTTATCTAGTATTTAGACTTTATATAAATTTTTATCAATTTTCTCACTAACAGCAAAAAGAAAAAATATCGTTCAGAATTCAAAGTAGGGACATGAATTACATTTGTTTTTATGTCCCTTTAATCTCCTTTAATCTGTCAGTTTGTTCCATGTGCCATGTCTCTGTTTCTATTTTGTCAGTTTAATTTGTTTGTTATATTCCACATATAAGTGAGATCACATGGTACTTGTCTTTCTCTGACTGGCTTATTCACTTAGCATAATAATCTCCAGGTCCATCCATGCTGTTAAAAAGTTAAGATTTCCTTCTCTTTTTACAGCTGCATAGTATCCCACTGTGGAAATGCACCACAGCTTTTTTACCCACTCATTTACTGATGGGCACTTGGGCTATTTATAGACCTTGGCTATTGTAAATAATGGTGCAATGAACATAGGGGTACATGCATTCTTTTAAATTAGTGTTTTGGAATTCTTAGGATATATTCCCAGAAATGGAATCGCTGGGTCAAAAGGCAGTTCTATTTTCAATTTTTTTGAGGACTGTAGTTTCCACAGTGGCTGCACAAGACTGCAGTCCCACCAGTAGTGTATGAGGATCCCCTTTCTCCACATCCTCACCAGCACTTGTTGTTTGTTGATGTGTTAATGAAAGACATTCTGCCAGGTGTGAGATGATATCTCATTGTAGGTTTAATTTGCATCTTTCTGATGATTGATTAGTGACCTTGAGCATTTTTTTCATGTCTGTTGCTCATCTGTATGTCCTCTTTGGAAAAGTGTCTATTAAGGTTCTTTGCCCATTTTTAAATTGGATTGTTTGTCTTCCTGATGTTGAGTAAGTTCGTTATATATTTTGGAAATTAACCCATTATGAGTTGTATTATTGGCAAATATATTCTCCTATTCAGTGGGTGCTTGTTTCATTTTGTTGATGGTTTCTTTCGCTTGCACAATGTCTCCTTGTCACATTATTTGTGATGTTAACTTTGATCACTATCCTCATATTTTTATTTATTTTTTACAGGTTTATTGAGGTATAATTGACATATAATAAACTGCATAGATCTACCTCCAGTTTTTAATGTAATTGATGAGCAAAGTTAATGACCTTAGAGGGTAGGTAGCCTTTCAAATTTTGTTTGATTACTAGAACTTGATGAAATGTTAGGGACATGTGCTAGTGTGGTTTCTCAGCCAAGTCAGTGTCGGTTGTACCTGTTGTAAGGGGATGAATAACTGATGAAAAAGAAGAACATGCCTGACCTGTGGTGGCGCAGTGGATAAAAGTGTCAACCTGGAACACTGAGGTCGCCAGTTCAAAAACCTGGGCTTACCTAGTCAAGGCACATATGGGAGTTGATGCTTGCTGCTCCTCCCCCCTTCTCTCTCTCTGTCTCTCTTCTCTAAAATGAATAAATAAATAAAAATAATTCAAAAAATAAATAAATAATTAAAAGAGAAAAAAAAAAAAAGAACAGATTCTCTGACTTTGGAATCTTTATCTATACTGAGTATTGGGCATCTTTGTTGTATCCATGGCCTTTAAAATGTAGCTTTCTCATTTCCAGCTACATTTGCTGTCATGAGTTATATTAGTAGCCCACTCTTAGATCAGGCTTTTTAAAAATGATTTTTATTGAATTTATTGGGGTAACATTGGTTAATACAATTATATAGGTTTCAGGTGTACAATTTTATAATACATCATCTGTTACTATTGTATTGTGTATGTTCTTCAGCCCAAGTCAAGTCTTTAATCATCATTTATCTCTCCCTTTACCCTCCTCTACCTCCTTCCATTCCCATTGCCTCTTGTGATCCCCATACTGTTGTGTGTGTGTGTGTGTGTGTGTGTGTGTGTTTTGCTTAATCTCTTTACCTTTTTCACCCAGCCTCCCAACCCCCTTTTCCTCTGACAGCTGTCTCAGATCAGTGTTATGGATAAAAACAAGCTATTATAGATGGTGACAACTAAATAGGTTATAGACTATAGACTATATTTATCAGTTTACAAATTAAATTATAATTATAATTTATAAAGTAAACACAGAGTTTTTTGGGAAAAGGAGGGAGAGATAGAGAGAGAAAGAGAAAGGGAGAGAGAGAGTTGCTTTCACTTTAGTTGTGCATTGATTGCTTCTTCTTGTATGTGGCTTGATCAGGGACCGGATCTCAGGCTCAAGCCAAGCCAGTGTCCCCTTGCTCAAAGAAGCGACCTTTGCCTGACCTGTGGTGGCGCAGTGGATAAAAGCATCGACCTGGAACGCTGAGGTCGCTAGTTCAAAACCCTGCGCTTGCCTGGTCAAGGCGCATATGGGAGTTGATGGTTCCTGCTCCTCCCTTCTCTCTCCTCCTCCTCCTCCTCCTCCTCCCCCTCCCCCTCCCCCTCCTCCCTCCCCTCCCCCCTCCCCCTCCCCCTCCTCCCCCTTCCCCCTCCTCCCCTCCCTCTTCCCCCTCCCCCTCCCCCTCCCCCTCCTCTTCCTCCTCCTCCTCTCCCCCCCCCCCTCCCTCTCCTCTCCAAAATGAATAAATAAATAAAGTCTTAGAAAAAAAAGAGGCGACCTTTGAGACCATGTGGATGATTCCCCTGCTCAAACCAGGGGCCCCTGTGTTACCTAGGGGTTTCAGGCTGGTGTGACCTCAGCATTCTGGTTGATGCTTTATCCACTGCACCATCACCGGTGTGGCAGATAGCTAGCCATTATTAAGGTTCCTTAGCCTGCATGTTTCTTGTTAGAGTACATAAAAATTAGAATTTCAGAAGAGGAAGAGATCTTAACTGTCACAATCTAGAGCTTTCCAAGTTGTATGAGATAATGAGCCTCTTAGCTTTCTGAGCAGCTGGGTAGGCCCTGGGATGCTGGAAACCTTGTGCTGGTCACCTGTGCTGCAGCAGTCTTGGCTGTTTATCCTGGTGTGCTGTATAAATATTACAATTTTCTACGAACACCATGACATGAAGGGATAAGGGGGCACTGACTTTGTCCAGCAACACATTTAGTATTTAAATCTCCTCTGCTGTATCTTCACTAAATGCTTATTTATCCTAGACATTTATTTGACAAATACTTGATACTAATTTGTGTGCCAGGCACTGTGCTAGACATGAGGAATATAGGAATAAATAAGACACATAAGCTGCTACTTACTGAGCTTTTACATTCTGTTGGGAAAATAAAATTAAAGTATTGTAAATGTATAAATGAGCGTGGTAATTTTAGATTGAATAATGTGCTATGGATGAAATGAACAGAGTGATCAAAGAGATTTTAGGTGAGGCTGTTTCTCAAGGGATTTGCTCCTTGCGGTGTTTTATTTAAAAACAAGGCATGGTTGTCACAAGGTGGTTTTATTTACTTGCAGCAAGTAAAGGAGATGGGATTCAAATCCAAAGTTCTGCCTTCTAGAAGAGAGGCTTAGCTATTGCTTATATATACTATTTGCTCAGTTTCACGTGGATATTTTTCTTTGCGCTTGGCTACGCTTTACCAGGTTGGGTTACTGTCAAATCAAGCTTATCCTGTTTACAGCTGCATCTGCAAAATACTGCGCTACATTTTGACATTTAGCAAAATAACATTTAGTAAGCACTGCCCAGACCTTGAGACCCTTGTCCTGGTTAGAACAAGGCACTTTATGCTTTAGATGGCTTGTTCAAAGAAGATATTTTTTGAAGAGGTATCATTTGACTGAGACTGGTAGGGTTAGGAATGAGCAGACTTCAAAAGAGATGGGAGAAATGCATTCCAGGAAGAGGGATTAACAAGGAAGAGCAGAGGCCTGGGTGAAGGAAAGGATTCCTTGTTTTGAGGAACATAATGGATGCACTGGTGGCTGGAGCAGTGAGTGAGGAGGGGAGAATGGTTTATGAGATAAAGGGAGAGATGAGCGTCGACCTGGAAATGCTGAGGTCGCCGGTTCGAAACCCTGGGCTTGCCTGGTCAGGACACATATGGTAGTTGATGCTTCCAGCTCCTCCCCCACTTCTCTCTCTCTGTCTCTTCTCTCTCTGTCTCTCCCTCTCCTCTCTAAAAAAAATAATATAAAATAAAAAAATAAAAAGAACAAAAAAAAAAAATAAAGGGAGAGATGAGCAGGAGCCACATCATATGACCGCTTCTGGGTATAGCAAGGAATTTGGATTTTATTTCAAAGAGCAGTTGGAAGCCTGTGAAGGGTTTTGAAGACATAAGCTTTGGTAAGGTTCTTTACCTGTCTAAACCCAAGTTCCTGCCTCACAGGGCTGTTGTGAGGTTTACATGAGCTATTTCATGTATCATTTGCCTAGAGAGCTCTTAATAAATGCTCTAGATTATTATTAGAAACATACTTCCTATTGTAGGGCAGTGATAGTTCATCAGATTATACTTATTATTAAATATCCTTCAAGATATTTAATAGTTCTCTGCTTACCAGTCAAGTTTTTGATCATTAATTTGAAATCCAGAGTACCTTGAATAAAATGAAGTTCCCTGAATAGTATAGATAAGTATTTGTTAAAAAAAAGAGATATCTCTTTTTAATAAATCAATGCGTTTCTGTTGTAGTTTACATATTATCAATGTTTTATAAGTTGAGTTTTTAAATCTCATCTCTGGGTGTATGAATAAAGTCTACTTATGAATCAAGTTTAGATAAATTCTGGAGAGAGATAAAGTCTACTTTCATGGCCTTTAAGACATTATAGGAGATTCTGGATGGTGGTAAATCACTAGATACATATATTTACTTTCAAACCTTTTTGGGGGGCTTAGTCTACAATTATAACATTTCTCCAGTGGCAAATCTGTTAGTATGAAAAATTTGGGACTGACAGTATCTACAAAATTGTTGCATATCAGATTCCTGAGTAGTAGCCTTAATTTTAATTCTGCAACTTTAAAGTTACAGTTGACTTTAGTTATTCCTGGTAGTTATGTTCCGTCAAGTCACCTTGACCACTTACTTAGCGAATCCTGAACCATTGCTTTTAAAGAAATTAATTATAGGGTTAGGCTCTTGTGAGTCTCTAACATTGTAGAATCAGTCAATACATAGCCTTGTTTTATGTGTATTTCTGTTGAAAGATCTTATTTAATATACAATATATTGTTGATTTATTAAAATTGAGTTCATGTCCAACAGCACTATGTCTCATTCTTGAATGAATGAAGCTTTTCTAACACATGTTTTCTCTTGTACGTAGAATCACTAGACAGCTTGGGGGCCATTTAAGATAGCAAAATCACCAAGGAAAAAATAAATGTGCGAAAAAGGTGGCATTACATCTGTTGCAAAAGTACACTTATTTCCTGTATGAGAGTTGAAATGAGAAGGCGGAGCATTGCCCTGTTCATCCTTAGCTGAGAACACGTATATCTGTCAACTTCAAATGTGTCCACTCTGCGCATGTGCATATTGGCCAGTGACCGCCAAAGTATTTAAATATTGATATTGGGGTAACAGTAAATTTTAGTGAGTAGGTGTATTCACAAATGCAGATTATAATTGTTTTATTTTTAGAAACAATTCTTTTAAATGAACTGATTTTAGACAGAGAGAGGAAGTGTGTGGGAGGGAAGCATTCATTTGTTGTTGCTCTTGGATGTGTGTTCCTTGGTCGCTTCCTATCTGTGCTCTGATCCGAGATCAAACCGGCAATCTTGGTGTAGTGGGGCAGCACTCTAATTGATACTAACTGGCCAGAGCCTGGAAACAATGTTTTAAAATTTTATTTTTGGAGAGGAGATGTGATAGAAACTAACATTGATTAGTTATTCTTACATTATTTTCTATCTTTGAAGATTTTATTTATTGATTTTACAGAGAGTGGGAGTGGAACAAGAAGTTTCAGCTCATAGTTGCTTCACTTTACCTGTTCATGCTTGCTTGTTGTATGTGCCTTGACCCAGTAAGCTCAGGGTTTGGAACTGGTGACCTCAGTGTTCCAGGTCGATTCTCGATCCATTGTACCACCACAGGACTATTTTCTATCTTGATACTGTTTATCTTTTTTTCACTAAATAATCCTACAGTTCTAGCTATTTTCTTTGGTTCCAATTGGTTATCTTTATAAGTCTCACACAACTGTACTTCTGAGGATAGTCTGAGTTCTTCATATGGCTGGAGAAAATTACCATACCAATAAAAAAAAGAGGAAAAAGCAAATAAATTTTAAAACTTAGAAGACAAAATAGACTCACTTCAGAGTAGGGATAGATAACTTAAACATACTGCAAAAATCACAAATCATAAAGGAAAACTTGATAGTGATAGTTCACATTATCAGTAAGTTACATTGAAATGAAGAATTCTGGTCATCAATATAAACCATAAAGAAAGTGAAAGTATGATATAAGCCACAGGATGGGAGAAGATACTGCAATGTAGATCACTGATAAGTGGTTAATATTAAGAATTTATAAAGAATTGCTACTTATTATTATTTAATTTTGGAGAGGAGATTTTAGAGAGCAGGAAACATTAACTCATATAGTACTTGCTTCTTGTATGTGTGTCTTGATAGGAGGGCAAGCGCAAGGTTTCAAACCAGTGACCTCAGCATTCTAAGTCGACACTTTATCCACTACGCCACCACAGGTCATGCAAGAATTGCTATATATTATTAAGGAAAAGACAGCCTAATGAGAAATGAACTAAAAAGTTGGTTACTTAGTTCTGTTTTAATACTTGTTTTGAAAATGCAAAAGTCTTCTAATGCAGTATATTAGGGAATAATTTGGGCATAATGCAGATTTTGCATTTCCTTTATGTATGATTTCATTTTAGTGCTTTAGATGTTGCTATTCCTGAATTTCCTCAATGAAAAGATCTAGAGAACTCATACACTTAAAACAAGTTTAAATCTCTAGCTATGTAAATAGAAAACTATGAATTTACTTTTTTTGAGAATTTTTATGAGTTTATTTTCACCCAACTATGAATCTATTTCAGCACCATGAAGTTCATTCTAATTTTTCCACTTTGTGTTTTTAACTCCCTTCTGTGATGGTGAGAAACATGGCTTCCATTGACTTAACATATTTAATTATTAGATCAATCCTCCCTGACTAACCTCTTGTCACTGATTGGCTCTCCTCCCCAGTCTTATGCCTTCACCATCTGCTGGGGTGACCTCCTTATCCTTGTTAGGCTCCAGTATCCTAGGATGGTTCAGTGTCACACCCTTCCCCCCCATTCCCTATGAATGTTCTCTTCACCCTATTCAGGCTCCCAAGCCCACACTAGGCCCTCATTGGTAAATTTGCAGATGCTACCAAATATCTGACAATCCTGCAAGGGCTGTGCTTCCTTCTCCACCTTCTTTTAGACATCTGCCTTCTTCAGCCCAGCCCAGTGGCTTGGGACTTCACCTCTTTCTCTGTCTCCTTCCCTTCCCATTTGTTGTTTTATAGACACAAGTCCTCTTCTATCTCTAAGAATATCACTGAGAATGTTTTAGATTTTCTGTTTTGTTTTTATTAAATTTTCATTTGTTATTTGTATTGTCTCTTTTTCCTTTGAATTATATATATAGATATATGTATGACATTCTTTATATATATCTGTTTATTTTGGTCTGTCTTTTATGTTAGTGATGTTCCTCAAATGTGCGGTGATCCTTATCTGTTTATTTAATCCCATGGCTTGAAATACTCATCTGCTTATATTTCCCAAATTTATATCACCATCTTAATTCTCTTCCCTGAATTCTGAACTCTTCTAGTTTTTTGCTCAGTATTTCCACTTGCATATTTAATAAGCATGCAAAATCAGCACATAAAATGGGATTTTTTATTTTTTCTTTGTAAACTTTTTCTTTGTCATTTTAGTCGTTTAGTAGTTAGCCTTAGTAAAGGCCAACAGCATTCTTCTGGTAGCTCAGGCCAGAAACTCTGGAGTCATCTTTGATTTTTATTTTTCTCTCATAGTCCACATTCACTCTTTTTTTTTTTTTTTGTATTTTTCTGAAGCTGGAAACAGGGAGAGACAGTCAGACAGACTCCCGCATGCGGCCGACAGGGATCCACCCGGCACGCCCACCAGGGCTGACGCTCTGCCCACCAGGGGGCGATGCTCTGCCCCTCCAGGGGGTCGCTCTTCCGTGACCAGAGCCACTCTAGCGCCTGGGCCATGTTTGCTCCAATGGAGCCTTGGCTACGGGAGGGGAAGAGAGAGACAGAGAAGAAGGAGGGGGGAGTGGGGGGTAGAGAAGCAAATGGGCGCTTCTCCTATGTGCCCTGGCCGGGAATCAAACCCGGGTCCCCCACACGCCAGGCCGACGCTCTACCGCTGAGCCAACCGGCCAGGGCCACATTCACTCTTAGCAAGATTAGTTGGTTCTTTAATCAGAATCTATAAGGGCCAAGAAGCAAAGACATCTCAGTGGCACTCTGTATTACTACCCAGGTCTTTGTCTCTAATACCACTCCCCACTAAGAGAACCAAGCACTGTGAAAAGGTGGATGATTCCAGGGCTGGGGCAGGGTAGGTGATCCTTCTTGTTATGCCAAGATGTATGGCAACATGTCACAAGGACATAGCTGGTTTGAAGATTTCCCACTTGCCAAATCTGAGATAATTTGAGCACCAAAATAGTTAAGTGCAGTAATGCATTGTAAACCATTGGGAAAAATAAGAATTCATTAATTCAAACTGTTAAGAGAAAGACAGACAGACAAATAAATAAGGGGGGGGAGGAGGGATGGGTCTTACGGTAGAATGCAGAGACCAGCTGGTAAATGTGGAAAGAATACTGGTGTTGGAAAACCATTTTACACTTGTCATAGTTAAGAGTGGATCAGCAAGAAATTATCAATACATTCTAAATATAAGGGGTAATTTTGTTCAGGAGTAGAATATTGGTATGGTCTCAAAGAGTCCGTAGAGATTGAATGTCAAGGGGGAAAAAAGTAACAATAATAGTACATTCTTGAAATCAGATACTACCTTGACCAGGTGATCAAATGAACGGCACCAGGAAGGGACAGGTGGACATTCTGCGACTCTACATGTAATACCCTGAGACTATTACAACACCTGTATATCACGAAGAATGCATAATCTGAATCTAGTCATGGAGAAATGTCTAACAACCCTAAAATGAGGAATATTCTGATTTAAAAACAGGGGGAGGCCCTGGCCGGTAGGCTCAGTGATAGAGCATCGGCCTGGCGTGCAGGAGTCCCGGGTTCGATTCCCAGCCAGGGCACACAGGAGAGGCGCCCATCTGCTTCTCCACCCCTCCCCCTCTCCTTCCTCTCTATCTCTTTCTTCCCCTCCATCAGCCGAGGCTCCATTGGAGCAAAGATGGCCCGGGCGCTGGGGATGGCTCCTTGGCCTCTGCGCCAGGCGCTAGAGTGGCTCTGGTCGCGACAGAGCGATGCCCCGGAGGGGCAGAGCATGGCCCCCTGGTGGGCAGAGCGTCACCCCCTGGTGGGCGTGCCGGGTGGATCCCGGTGCGGGAGTCTGTCTGACTGTCTCTCCCGGTTTCCAGCTTCAGAGAAATACAACCCCCCCAAAAAAAAACCCCACAAAAACAAACAAACAGGGGGAGTGGACTTTGTTTTTCAAAAATGTCAGTGTTATAAATGTTCTGGAAATGTTCTAGATTAAAGGAACCTAAAAAGGTTGCCAGTTAAATATAATATAAAACCCTAGACTGGATCCAGAACTGGAAGGGTTAAAATGCTAGGACATTATTAGGTCGACTGACAAAATTGGAGTACAAATAGGAGATTAGATAAAAGTATTCTATCATGTTAAATTTACTGAAGTTGGTAAGTATACTGTGATTATGTAAGAGAATATTGCATTTTCAGGAAATACTAAAGTCTTTAGGGGAAAGGGCCATGATATATGTAAGTTACCCTCAAATAGTTAAGAAGGAAATTGTGTATATAAAATGGGTATGTGCGTGTGCACATGCATAATGATAGGAATGTTAGCAGTAGCTAAAAAGGTGAATTTGGTAAAGAATATATGGGTACCCTTTATACTACTTTTATTTTTACTATTTTAAAAATAACTTTGCAATTATTAATATTAAAAACATAACCCAAATCTCACTCCTGGAGGGCACTTGGAAAGGTGACTGAAAACTCATGTGACTGAATGCAGCATCCTTGTTTTGGTAATCTTCACTGTACAGTGATGAGTTAGGCAGGTCAGTTTCCCTGAGAGGTTTCCACTAATTTCCTGACTAGAAAGAGGGAGAGAAGAAGATGAGGGAGGTGTGTAAGCTTGGTTCTTAATATGCTTGGAACAAAGTAGGACTTTTTTCTGTTCTGTGCTCTTTGTTCTTGCAGGTATATGTTCTCCCCTGTCCTCTTACTGTCTTGTAGTAGGATTTCAGTAAGGAGTGGAGGCAACAAATGTGTTCATTCTACCAATCCAATTGGCTTTTAAAGTAGAGGTCAAAGCTTATTATGCTACAACAAAGAAGACTCCTGCTGGATCCTACATGATATTAGGAAACCACAGTTGACTTGGGAACTCATGAGAGTCCTTTGCTGCCATTAAGTCATGCTTGTCAGCTGAAAGGAGAACTCAAATGAGTGTCTCACCCACTAGCCTCGTGTGGCTATTGAGCACTTAAAATGTGGCTTGTTTGAATTGAGATGTACTGTAGGTGTAAAATACATACCAATTTTCAAAGACTGAAACAATGGAGAATATTTCAATAGTCTTTTTAAAATATTGATTACCATATTTCCCCATGTATAAGACATTCCCAGGTATAAAATGCACCTTAATTTTGGGGCCTGAAATAAAAAAAAAAGTATTACATAAAGTGATTGAACTCAAGTTTTATTCATCATAAAATTCATACAACTCTTCATCACTGTCAAAACTCCCATCCATTAGCTTGTCCTCATCCGTGTCTGATGACGAATCACTGTCTTCATATGTTGCCTTGTCCTCAGTTCCATCTATGGCATCTGAAATGTATAAGCACTGTATAAGACGCACCCAATTTTTAGGCCTCAAACTTTTTTTAAAGGTGCGTTTTATACATGGGGAAATACGGTACATGTTGAGCCTGACCATTGAGCACAGGCTCATCCAGTTTGAGCACTGGGTCACTGGCTTGCATGTGGGATTATTGGGATTATTGACATGATCCCATGGTTGCTGGCTTGAGCAACAGGTCATTGACTTGGTATAGGTCCCCCCTACCCCCCCGGTCCCATCAAGGCATGTATAAGAAGCAATCTGTGAACAACTGAAGTGCTGCAACTATGAGTTGATGCTTCACATCTCTCTCCCTTTCTGTCTGCCTGTCTGTCTTTGTCTCTCTGTCTTTTTCTCTCTCTTGCTTAAAAAAAAAATATTGACTGCATGTTGAAATGGTAATATTTTGGATATACTGAATTAAAATATATTATTAAAATTAATTTTATCTGTTTCATTTTGCTTTTTAAAATTTGGCTACTAGAAATTTAAAATGACATTATGTGGATTACACGATAATTCTTTTGTTCAGTGCTGCTATAGATTCAACAGCTAAGGCAAGCACTCCTGTCAGTAGTGGTTGGTCCTGGATCCTAGAAAGCCATGGAAGGATCAGTTAGCAGATAGACTTTGTTCCCGAAAGAAAGACACTTTCATGCTTTATCTTTCTATTCCTTTAGTTATTGTACTTTTGTATACTTTGAAAAGAGCTATTACCCTGGTTCACTTTTAACTTGATATAGATTTGAACTTACCAATTTGTTCCATCTTCTTTTTTTTAAAATGCTAAATTGCTAGTAAAACTCTAGAATAGAACAGAATGGATCCAAAATTTCCCAAACTGGACTATTCTGTTTAAGATTAGTGCTGTATATTGCTTTTCGGCCCTTGGGCTAAGATCAAGTGTAAGATTAGTGCTATAACCTAGATACACTTGGATCCCAGGATTTTTAATTCTATTGAATAATTTCAGAGGGTATGAATAGTCTGAAATGTCCTTTTACAGATATAAGCAGTTCTTCTAATCGCCTGATAATAGTCTATAGAAATACCTACTAGCTGAAACAGAAATGGAGGCTACTTCGTCTTGACTGTCCAATGAATAACCCTCTGATTATTGACTAGTACTGGATCAATTTGGCCTCAAAGCTCAATTGATTATACTGTATTCTTATAGCTATATTGGCCTTTTACTTCTCCTTAGAGGCACAGATTATAGTCAGTTTGGCATTCATTTTTAATTTTATGAAGAGTGTTTCAAATTAAAACCTATCAGATCACTCTCCCTCCTCTGAGACATTAATGTGGTCCTTATATAATTAAGCTATCCACCATTCAAGCCGATTAACAACTTCCAGAATAGGAATTTGAGGTTGAAAACACTATTCCCAATTGCCATTCCTCAGCCTGAAGGATTAGGGAATTATAGCCCCTTGTTTCTAACTCATCTTTCATTACAATGCTGACAGATGAAATTTTCCTTATTTCTCAGTTATGTTCCTTTTTTTCTTGTGTGCTTAGGAGGATAATTTCCTCAAGATCTAAAGAATTATGTCCTTTTTAAAAAATTAAGGTTGAAAGTTTATTAGTCTAGGTAGTTAGATTTTATGTCTCTCAGACTTTCTGAGTCAATCCATTTTGAAAAGAATGTTTTGCAAGTAGCTAGCAGGTAATGTTAATATAAAAGTATTTCTCTTTCACAGTTGAAACAGTTCTCTAGCCTCTTCCCTATCTTTCCTTCTTATATTCTCACTCTTCAGAGGAGGGTACATTTCTTCTTTATGATTAGTTTTTCTGTTAGTTATCCACTACACATTAATTCTTTTTCTGTACATTTAAATTGCATTCTTTAAAATTTTTAAAAATTGATTGTAGAGAGGGAAATGGGGAGAGAGAAAGAGAAAGAAACATCGATTTGTTCAATTTATTTATGCATTCCTTGGTTGATTCTTGTGTGAGCCCTGACCGGGGATCAAACCTGCCACCTTGTTGTATCTGGACCGTGCTCTACTGGGCTACCTAGACAGGACTTAATTGTACTCTTAAGTTATGTATATAGTTTTTTCATGGTGAGGAATTTATTTATACTAGTTCCTACTTGGTTTCTTTCTCTTCTCTCCAGTTTTGTTGTAGTATTATTTTTAGTTTTGCTATAGGTTATTTTCATAACATAAGTATATTCTCTAATTTTGATTTCATCAACATCAGATTGTATTTCTTGACTTTCAGTATGTAAGATGAGGAAATTAGTATCCCCTCCTCTGTTATACTTTTAATTTTACATTTTAATTATTTTTTGAGATTAGTTGCTTGGCTTTTTTTTAGGGGTTCAGTGATGTTCTTCGCAGTGTCTGGGTATGTTTATGGAAAGTGTAGGGAGGGAACAGATAGTTCAGGTGTTGCTTAAACCTACTTTTCATTTATTGCCACAATTCCCATTGCTGTTCTCTGATTTAGTTAGCTTCAAGAATCTCCCAGTCTTTGCTAGGAAATCGGGTTCTTACTCCTAGTGCCACTCTTTCTCATTATTTAATTTGGGTCTTCTCTTCTATGGTGTATTTGTCAGTGTAATCTCATATGCTATATCTCATATGCTATTTGTCTTCCATAAATTTATCGAGATCTGACCTGCACCCCCTATCCTCTCTTCAATACATTTATACCCTTGGTTGATTCTGTTCTATCAATGGGGATTTAGAAGGGAAGAGGGGAGACTGAACATGTGTGCTCAGTCAGTCTATCTTGATCCAGAAGATAAAGTGATACTTGCATTTCAACTTATCTTAAGTTGTTCTTGAGTATTTTTATAATGCTTTTATACTCTTCAGTGTGCTTTTACATTATCTGTTTAATCCTCACAGCAACCTTTCATGTAGATAGGATATGTTTTTTTGTTTTTGTTTTTGTTTACAAATTAGGAAACTGAGGATTAGACAGGCTAAGTAAGGATTTACTGGAGGTCACTTTCCTAAATTGCAGACTGGCGTAAAGATTATAGCCCAGTCTTCCAACTGATAGTGCAGTTCTGTTTTTATTATACTAATTTTGATTGAGTACAGGGTTTATCAGTGTCCTAAACTTTCTGTTCCCCTACCTGTGCTGTTCTTTCCCCCTCGATGATCTTTTTACCATATCTTCTTTGAAATAGAGTCCCAGCTATCTTTACCAGCTCTTCTTCTCTGTCTCCTTGGAATGTCTTGTTTTTTAGATTATTAGATGATTGCGCTTTCCTGACTATTTTTAGAAGAAAACTAGTGTTCTTACTTTGTTTTATTTTTCTGCAGGTTAACCTATAACTGCTCTTTACCTGTTAAATGAGAGTCAAACTATTTTTTAAATCATTTTCCACTTGCCATTCTTTCTGAAATCAGTCATGAAATTAGAGTGAAAAATTGTTCTGTGTTGGGTAGTATTTTTTAAAAGTTTATTTATTCATTTTAGAGAGAGGGGAAAGGGACAGAGAGAAAGAGAGAGAGAGAGAAGGGGGAGGAACATAACTCCCATATGTGCCTTGACCAGACAAGCCCAGGGTTTTGAACCAGCGATCTCAGCATTCCAGGTTAATGCTTTATCCACTGTGCCATCATAGGTCAGGCGTGGCTGATATTATTAGTGCCAGTCTATAAAGACTACATATACATAGTTTGGTTGTATTAGTGTGATTAGGTTCTTTAAAGTAGATTGGACATGCATTCTGGATACAGCACATATTGAATCATACACATTTATTGTTTACTTGTCATACTTATTTACTAGATAAAAATCAACCTACAGCAGATCTTTATCAGGAGCTTTAGTTTCTTACATGCCAACTCTATTCAAAAGTTTGTTTTCCTAGAGATCTTGAGGTTATGTGATGAGGTAATCTTATAGAATAGACTAGGATTTGTGTTATGGATATACTTTTTTCTGGAAGGAATACGCAAGCACGCATGCACACAATTATTTTAAGGTTATCTTTAGATTCAGATTTGTTGAGTTATACAGCTCTAGGTTGCCCCATTTATAAAATAATATGTGAATGGTGCCCTACAGAATTGTGCCAAAAGGCAACCCCACTGGACTTATCTAATTTAAGAACTCCCAGAATATAATTTAATGGAATCATTTTAAATTTACAAGTCTTTGTTCAGCTTGGATTTTAACTCACTCTAAAGTCTTTTGTTTTATTTTTTTGTTATACAAAGTTTAAAAAAACACCATTTGTTTATTGTCCACATGCCTCACAAAGAAGATTATTAGATTAAAAAATTATAGTGGAATTTCTTGGAGATAAGTTATTATGACTATGGTGTACATTAGTTGTAGATGGTATTATCAGAGTTCTTGCTTTTAAATATAAAAACACATTTCTTATAGTTAAATTATGAAATTTTAAAATGAACTTTACATATTTTTATTACATAGCTGTACTTGATTTTTTTTAAGTTGTGTCCTTTTTCAAAGAGGAATTTTATTATTTGGATCTATTGCATATACTATGTGCTTCTTTAAAATATTAGCAGTTTGACAAGAACTTTTTTTAAATCTTGAATTTTCCGATATATAATCCCAAATCTAAAGCTAATTTATTATATTTTTTAAAAATTATTGCTTTTTAGAGAGAGATAAAAGATACATGTTTGTTTTTCTACTTATTTATACATTCATTGTTTCTTGTATGTGCCCTGACCAGGGATCAACCCTGCAACCAGGGATCAAACCTCAGCATGTCAGGATAGTCTGACCAACTGAGTTATCTCTCTGGGACCTAACTTTATAATTTTTCAAGAGAAAGTTGATCTTTATTTTTTTATTTTTTGTATTTTTCCTAAGCTGGAAACGGGGATAAACAGTCAGACAGACTCCTGCATGCGCCCGACCGGGATCCACCCGGCATGCCCACCAGGGGGCGATGCTCTGCCCCTCTGGGGGGTAGCTCTGTAGCCTGGGGCAGAGGCCAAGGAACCATCCCCAGCGCCCCGGGCCATCCTTGCTCCAATGGAGCCTCGCTGCGGGAGGGGAAGAAAGAGACAGAGAGGAAGGAGAGGGGGAGAGGTGGAGAAGCAGATGGGCGCTTCTCCTGTGTGCCCTGGCCGGGAATCGAACCCGGGACTTCTGCACGCCAGGCCTACGCTCTACCACTGAGCCAACCGGCCAGGGCCTGATCTTTATTATTGTTATTTTTAAAAATTTTATTTATTTATTTATTTGTTTGGTTTTTTTTTTTTCTGAAGCTGGAAACGGGGAGAGACAGTCAGACAGACTCCCGCATGCACCCGACCGGGATCCACCCGGCATACCCACCAGAGGCGATGCTCTGCCCCTCTGGGGCGTTGCTCTGCTGCGACCAGAGCCACTCTAGCGCCTGGGGCAGAGGCCAAGGAGCCATCCCCAGCGCCCGGGCCATCTTTGCTCCTATGGAGCCTTGGCTGCGGGAGGGGAAGAGAGAGAGAGAGAGGAAGGAGCAAACGGGGGGTGGGGGGGTGGGGTGGGGGGGTGGGGGGTGGAGAAGCAAATGGGCGCTTCTCCTATGTGCCCTGGCCGGGAATTGAACCCTGGTCCCCCGCACGCCAGGCCGATGCTCTACCGCTGAGCCAGCCGGCCAGGGCCTGATCTTTATTTTTTAATTTGAAATTTGACTATAGAGTAATTGAACCATGTGGAAATAGGAAACATGCAAATACTATTGATATCTTTCCTGCTTATAAAAAAGTATTTAGGTGTAGATATCACCAAATCTTTATTAATGAATGCAAATATATATTATAACTGTACTATTGTAAAATTGATTTTCAATAGGTTTTAATATGAAAAGTTATATATAAAATAGGAAAAGATTACAAAGCTTAGAATTTCTCAGCTTTTTTAGTGAATATTTTCTTCTGCCACATATAATTGTCTTTTGTTTTATTTCTTGTGTAAGTTGTATTTTACATTCTTGGAGGAGTAATGTAGAATTTGTACAGATTTCTGGAAAATGTATTTTTAAAAATCCAAACGAAATCTATTCCCATTTATCATCTCATTCTCTTGTATCCCCTTGTGCTTGGCTTTGCACATAGGTACATAATAAATGTTTGCACTGCACTGAATTGAAGTTTTTTCAGTGGATTGAAAGTAGCCCTGTGAAAGAGCTGAGAAAACAATTGACCACAGTGGATGTGTAGCCCAAGCTATTGTTTAGTCTTTAGTCTGATTTTTGACTTGCAGGATTTTTAACACCCATGGTTGTTCTCGACAGACTAATCAGCTTTGATACACCTGGACTATTTGGTTGTGTTAAAACAGGATGTTGGATGCTCAGAATAAGGACTGTCTTGAAATGCTTGCTTCTGTTTAGCACTTATCCACTGGTCAGTTAACTACTAAGAGCTTAAATGAAGAAGTTATAAAGTAAGACAAAACTTTGTCCTCTTCCCTTACTAAACCTGTAGCATCTGGCAGTAGAAGAAAGTATAGTGGGACTTGTACCCTGGTGCAGAGCATTGAAGAATTCCATATTGTGACAACGCATCAAAATAAATTGCTGTCAACAGACCAAAACACCAAGTGCTGTGATTCTGTCTGACGTGTGAAGATTCAGACAGGCTGTCTTGACAAGTTGTGGTAGAGCACCTGCATTTGACAGAAGACAGTGATATAAATCTGATTTGCCTGATATGAAGCACCTAGATATAGTTAATGCTGGTGACAATAAGTCTGCATAAAATTTCTAAGACATGAGTCTGATTTTATTTTCTCTATTATGTGGCATTATTTTTTTTCTTTTGGTTACATTTTAATACTCACTTGGTTCCTGTTTGTGTTCATAGTTTGGCTTTGAAATATAATTGTGAATTAAAAGGTCTGAATAATGCCACAAATTAAGCCAATATTTTTTGAGGGGTAGTTTTGTAGAAGGTAGTACTAGTGAAGTTGCTCAAAGCAAAACAGTGAAATTTTATTTTATACTAATCATAAAAGTAATCATAGTTGAGGTTATTAATTTTTTACCTTATAGCCAAAATATTAAAACACAGTGGGTTAAAAGTCATGAGTTACTATAAATCATATCTCGAGCTATATTTGGCTTTAAAGCCTCCAGAAGAGGTAAAATCATTGAATAAGTGGTTAATTTTTACCTTTCATTACCAATAAATGATAACTTTTTATAGTACAGCATATATTACAGCTCGTTTAAGAATTTAATTACAAAATTTCCTACTATCTTCTCTGTTTCAATTCTTCATGTAACCACAGCTACTTTGTTCTGACAGTGGTAAGCTAGTAAGAAATGCATAGAGATAGAAATTTCAATTATATTTTTCTGATTACATCTTAAGATTTAAGAGATATTAATAAGAGATTTTAGCTGAAAGTCCTTTTAAAAGCAAAAAATTCCTATAGAGGGTTTAGATTACATCATTTCTGAAAATTTAGTACAATTAAAAAATGAAATCGAAGACAAGGTAATGTTAATTGTCTCTTTTTCACTCTTTTATAGTAATTAACTGGTTTGTAGCATTCATGGTAAGACTTGTCATTTTCCAAATACAGAAATCTGTTGGGTTTTTCCCTGGTTTCAAAGATGCTACTATTCTTTGTTTTTTAAATCCCATTTGAAGATTGGTTTCAAATTATAGCCAATTGTTGCTCTTTGTTGTTGAAAAACATAGAGAAAGAATTCAGGAATTCCCCAAAGCTGAGAAATTTTGAAAATCATACTGTCCACTATATAGTTTTTAAAGGTATAAACTATTATTAAAAAATTACCATTCATTCTTGACTCTATTGTTATTTTATCCCTGAAAGGCTGCTAATGAGAAATAGAGCCTCATTATGATTTTAAGGATGAGAGAGGAAGGCTTTTAATTAATGATATGTAAATGGTCTTGAATTGATTATGTTAGAATATCAAGAGAGATGGGTAGAAGCTGTGGTGTAATATATTTTAATTAAGAATTAATTAAAAATGATGGCAATTTCATAAAGCCTCACAGAAAATAGTGGAATTTACTTTCTGTCAGGAGTAAATTAGCCTGTGATTAAATAAAGGGCCTGCATTAATAGTGGTGTTATTTTTAAACTGTGCTATGAAGAATTATGTAATTTTTCCTAAATAAGTAAAATTAAAATTTAATATTTAAAGGTGGGTTATAAATGGTGGCAGGGAACTAACATGCTGATGAACCTAATTTATTGTTGCTTTATTAAAAAAATTTTGTGTAAATATTTTTAACCTCAGCATATACTCTGTAGCTTTAAAAGAATGGGCTTTGTCCTATGACTGATTGGTGGTGGGTAAGAAGTACTGCTATAGGTACACGGTCTTGACTGTTTTTCCTCTCGGTCTGTTGTACAGAAGATCTGGGAAAATTCTTTACTGATCATCAAATATTATTTTCAAAGGAAATACCTTTAAAAAATTTTGTTTTTTACTGTTTAAAACTATTTCTTACCTAGATGTGGTTTTTCATTGTAAATACTAGTACTTTTACTGAAGGTTTAGTACCTCTTTAGAAACTCTAAACTATATATATTTCTTAATGTTAAAACGATATTTCCCTGAGCATGCTTTTTATTCAGGTCTAACAGGCAACCTATCTTTTATAAATCTTTTTTTCCCCAGTGGTTTAGAAAGGTTTTAAAAGGAAACTGAGTTTAACTTGGATTGTAATTTGTCCAAAGGCTATGTAATCTAATAAATGTATATACTTCATTAATGTTTTCTCATACATTCTTATAGGGTATCCTCTCAGTGTTGTAGCTGATTGTATTGGATTATTATTTAAAATTCCACATAGTACATTATGACATCCTAACCATAATTCTGTACTTCATACTTATGAAACACACACTAATGAGTAGTTGAATTTGGAGATTTTATAGATCTTTCATCTTTTATAGATCCTACGTCTCCAGTTGTGAAATGTGGGTATACACTTGTGATTTTTTAAAGTGTTTTTAGCTAAGTAACTAAAAAAAAAAGCTAATGTGATTTTTTTTTTTTTTGGTCAGTAACTACTACCATAAATTAATGTCTCACTGACTATGTTTGCCCATTTAGCAAGTATGTTTATTATATGGGAAAGTTCCTAGTAGGGCCATATTTTGTGAAGCCACTGTGATGTTTGAAACTCAGAAATACAGTTGTGGGACAGGGTGTGGGGGATGAACATTTTCTTGTTCCCTCTGCAAACGCCTATTATTGCTGCTGATTAGGAACGTTTTAAAATTTAGCCCAGTCACTGTAGCACATAAAAATCTGAACATTATTTACTTATATGTGCTACTTAGAAAATGGGTTTTATGTACCCTTTGTGATATGCTATTCATTGTTTTTTATTCTAATGCTAATTTTAAGTTGCAAAGATAATTTAAAAAAAACCTAAACTTAACATACATGTTAATATGACCCTTTCTATGGGGAGAAAGAGTTTTTTTTTTTGTTTTGGATGATAGTTTTAAGTAATGTTTTCTATGTTAGCTAGGCTTGGGAATAATTTAGTATGTCATGTGGTTTCTTAAAAAGTAATAGAAGGTTAAATACAAATAGTTTATTAGTGCCTTGATGAAATTTCTGTGGTACTTACTTTGGATCAATCTGCCCCCACCCCTTTTTTGAGAAAAACTGAAAAGGAGTCTATGTTTTTCTTCTAAGTTTAGAAAATAGAAAATAATGATTAAGAGAATGAACAATAGATCCAGAGGGGGAAGGTTAAAGGATTTGGAGATATTTTAAGTAGAGAAGGCTAAAGGTTGAAGGATTTTGAAAAGATCTATGCTAAATTTTTATTTGGTTTCTGTATACTATTACTATTATTACTTTCTGTTTATAACATTTTTATACTCATCAATAAAAGTTGAAACACAGGAAAGTGACCTTAAAATGAAGCAGGAAAGATTTTGTTTGCCTTTTGGAAATGCTACTTGACTACAAGAGTGAAAAATACCTGCTCAGTTTGTGAGTCTCTGTATGGAAAGGTCTCTCTTGGATGTGTGCTAGATATGTCTGTAGGCAGGGATCTTGACCAGAAGCTGGTGCAAAGGCCCTCTGGTTCTGTTGTTCCATCATTTCCAAGGAATGTATGCCTTTAATTCCATGAGAATGAAAATATTCTAATTTATTTGTTGTGCTTGGCACACTTAAGCTTCTTTTTGCTGTTTTCTTGGTGGCTGAAAGGAAAGGAGACCACAATGGTAGTCTCTAAGGTACATTTTAAGACTAGTGAATGAGGTCTTCCACAAGGTCTAAAAAGATAATATAGAGACCTATTATGATAGAATTTAAATTACGATCTCTATAGGATGACTTAAATATGACTGATTTTTTTTTTTTTTTTTTTTTTAGTATCCATTGCTTACTAGAGAATGGGAGACAGGAGAATCTCTGATGTCAACATTGCTTACTATCATCCAGTTGTTATACTATAATAATGATAGGTACTGTTTATCGAGAATTTACTATCTCCTATGCCTTGTAAAAGTGCTTCACATGTATTAGTTCATTTAATCTTTATAACAACTCTTAAGATGTAGGTCATTGGTTCTCAAACTTTATGTTTTCAGGACCCCTTTCCATGCCACTTGTAATTATTGAGAACCCTAGAATCTTTTGCTAATGTGGATTAAATCTATCAATACTTACCATGTTAGAAGTTTAAAAAATTTATTAGTTAATTTAAGTATAACAATAATAAACCAACTGCATTTGGACATAACATTTTTAAAATAAAAAACAACAACTCATAGTTCCCAAAAGAAAACATTGGAAGAGTGGTATTGTTTTACATTTTTGCAAATCTCTTCAATGTCTGACTCCAGCAGCTAGATTTTCTTATCTGTTCTGCTTTCAATCTGTTATGATGTCATACTTTATGTAGCTCCTTGTAAACCTCATTGTATACTCATGAGTGAATGCAAGTATAAAGGGCAACAACATTTTAGTACTATTATGAATATAGTTTTGACCTTGCCAGATCCCTAGGAGTGCTTTACGGACCCAGGGGTATTTGGGCCATACTTTGAAAACCACTGATACAGTAATTATTTTTATTTTACAAGTAAACATCACTATTTACTTCTGATAGGCTGAACTGCTAACAATTATCCATTTTTCTTCATCATTTTTGCTCTCATTTTTGGCATTTAGATGATCAATCTATGGTTGTGATATCACCAAGTTTAATATAGTAGCTTCCCTTATTGTAGACTCTAACTTGGGGGCTTTGCAGAATTTCCTGCACATCTGTTTAATTTTGAATTGGGGGACACTTCTAAATGCTAACTATGGGTGGTAGTTTTCAACCAGTTCAATTCTAACATAGTCTCTTTGAATGAGAAAGGCAATAGCATTAATATTTAACTAGTTTCAAAAGTTAGAACATTTAATTATGGGAGAAGGCTGCTAAATTTGACTACCGTACATAGAGATTCTAGCGTAATAAATTTCTTTATTCACCACAATCTTACTAAATTCTTTCTGGAAATGATGTTTACCTACTTTTCATGGCTCAGATCTTTCATGTGTAGAATAATTATTTAAAAATTGGTTTTGTTTTGTTTATTGACTTAGAGAGGAAGGGAGAGAGAGAGAGGAAAAAAACCAAACATATCGATTTGTCCCACTTATTTATGCATTGGTTGTATATGTCCTGACCAGGGATTGAACCTGCAACCTTGGCATAAGTGGGATGATGCTCTAACCAACTGGACTACCTGGCCAGGACCTATAGAAGAATTATTTATTTGGGGGAAAAAAGATTTCTTACTTGAAATAAAATAATTATTTACTGTTCTTATATCTTGTCACAAATAATATAGAAATAACCTTCCTCTTTCCTCAAAATGCTTTTATGTGAAGTTTCTGACAGAATTGAAAATCAGATAGTGTAAGTGCTTGATGATTCTAGCTTGTCTCGAAAATTCACCGATTAGTGTAGGGTCAATGGCGATTAGGGTAATCTTTCTTTTGAAAATATTTCCATGGTTATGAATGCTATAAAAACATAATAGTAATATCAGTAAGAAGTATTTAGACAGTTCAGCTGATTGTGTGAAGACCTTATTGAGAAGACTAAATTGCTCTGTCCTTCATTTATGGGCATAATTTTTAACCTAACAAAATTATGCATTATATAAATGAATGTATTTGAATGAGGTATTGCTAGAAATTCGAAAGTAAAGAATTCTATAGGATAGATGGAATTTTTACATAATTTAATTTTGATATAGTTTAAGCACATAGCTATTCATATTTCCTCCTGTCAAATTTAATACATGTTAACATTTTACTATGTCGGCTTTAGATACGTATTTTAAAAAGAAAACCCATTATATGATTGAAGATTCCCCATTCCTTCAGCTCACTACTCTTTTTACCTACACAAAAGTAGTGCTTATCTTATAGTTGGTGCATATGCTTCTTTGAATTTGTAAAAAATTTGCTGCCTACATAATGTTCATAAATACCATATACATAGCATTTCTAGTATTGGTATAAATATAAACATAATGTATATATATTGTTTTATAGTTTGTTCTTTTCCTTCATCACTGCTTTCAGTATTAATTTTAATACCTGTGGATCAATTTCATTCATTTTAACTTTTTGCAGTATTCCATTGTGAACATGAACTTCACATTCATGTCATGATTGATGAATGCTTAAATTGTTTCCTTCCAAAGTTTTGCTATTATAAATGTGCTTGTATACATACTCTTTTTCACATGCAAGAATTTCTCTGAAGTGTATAAATAGAAATGTTATGTTATAGAGTATGCGTGTATTCAACTTGACTTGATATTGCTAAGTTGTTTTCCAAGTGATTATACTGATTTACATTGCGACCAGCAGTAAGACTGTGTGATACATAACTTTGTTCTGGAATTAGGCACTTATTTTTCAGTATTAGGCATTAAATTCTTTTAGGATGTTAGTTTACTATGTCTTTATGTGTTGGATATAGATGCCAATAGTTTAATTTGGACTTTTGTTGGATATAATAATTTGTATTTTGTACTAGTTTGTTATCTGGAGGATTTATTTTGAGTTATTAGTAAACTGACAAGATAAATACAAAAGTCATTTAGTTAAATATAGTTGCTTCCATATTTTCACTAGATAATCATTTTGTTTTTGACTTGCCAGATGTGGTGTGTGTGTGTATATATATATATACATATTATATACATATATATACATATTATATATATATATAATTGTACTACCTAGACAGATTTTTCATATTTCAGAGTAATTAATGGTTTATGTAGAAATCGTCGAACTATTTTTTTATTTGTTGAACATAATTCATTAGGAAAAAAAACCATTATATTTAGGATAAGACCAAAATTAAGGTGTTTATGTAGAAATCGTCGAACTATTTTTTTATTTGTTGAACATAATTCATTAGGAAAAAAAACCATTATATTTAGGGTAAGACCAAAATTAAGGTGTTTGTGTCAATATTCATGACACAGTAAAGGTTTGTCATAACAGAACCCTAAGGGGAGATGGGACTAAATACAGCTCTTTTGCTACTCTTTTTTTTTTTTTTTTTTAATTTATTTCAGAGACAGAGCAAGAGTCAGAGAGAGGGATAGACAGGGACAGACAGATAGGAACGGAAAGAGATGAGAAGCATCAATCATCAGTTTTTCGTTGTAGTACTTTAGTTGTTCATTGATTGCTTTCTCATATGTGCCTTGACCGTGGGCCTTCAGCAGACTGAGTAACCCCTTGCTCGAGTCAGCGACCTTGGGTCCAAGCTGGTGAGCTGTTTGCTCACACCAGATGAGCCCACGCTCAAGCTGGCGACCTTGGGGTCTCGAACCTGGGTCCTTCCGCATCCCAGTCTAACGCTCTATCCACTGCGCCACCACCTGGTCAGGCCTCTTTTGCTACTCTTTAATGCAGTGATTTTCAACCTGGATGCTCTAAGAAATTTTAAAACATGCAGTAATGGACTGTTTAGTCAGGGGCACTGACCTCTTTTCCCTTAGATTGTCAAATAAAAAAAAATGACAACAGCCAACACAACAATAGCCGTCTGGTATGAATGCCCTGTCTTGAATCATTAATATATAAGTCATAAAATAGTGTTGCATCTTATTGGTCATGTTGCATAATAAGGTTGCATCTGATTGGTTAATTCTTGGTACCAGAAATCCTTCTATACAAGTATAGGCACCTGATTTTTTTTAAAGTCATTTTGGAGCAAAAAGAATAGGTAATTACTATTTTTTTGTAAATCAGTTAAAATTATATCTTTTTTTTGTCATATTGGCAAAAATATATTTTTTGGCATGCTGTAAAATTTTAGTAATTAGTTTATGTGTGTCATGAGATGAAAAGATTGAAAATTGCTGCTGTAATAAAATGTTACTGGTTGATCCTGTAAATTCAAGGTTAGAAACAAATTTGATAATCCCGTGCGGAAAAATAAGATTGGTCAGTTATTAAAACTACTCTTGACCTTTCAATTAGCATATCAAGTTCTATCAGACCCAAATATAATGCTGCTTTGGGCTATAGTTAAGCAATATATTTACAACAGGAAATTGTTAGCCACAAGGTTCTCTCAGATTAAAAGTTTTGTAATGTATTTAAAATGTTCAATTTATTAGGAAATCAAAAGGAACATGGAGATCTAAACATCATTTTGATAGATTTATTTGCCCTTATTTCTATTAAAAGTATTTCAAAACCTTTGATTTGATACTGAAAAATCAGTAACATGAGTCATCTTCTTTGTTCTAGGATAAACAGAACGCATGCTTTCTGCAGTTCCCTTGATCAATGAGAAAATGCCTTGTAGCAAAACCACATGGAGAGAATGTAGCTGTGGGTGATCCCCTGAGAGATTTTTTGATTGGATCTGGAAGTTTGGTATTGAAAGAAGAGGGAGACAGACAGGTTGTTTGAAAAAATTCCCATTAGACCAAATGCTTATGTTGGAGCTGTGCTATAACATTTTTCATGTAGAAAGTGCAACTTTATCAGTTTTAAAGGTTAAAGGCTATTCAATTGCATGATTATAATAATATATTTCTACTTTAGAAGTTTTGTATACATCATATTGTACTTCATTAGCCAGGAGACCAGAAATTTCATTTATTTACGTGCTGCTTGTCAGTCCCCTTTTTCTAGGATTTTATTCTGGAAATACATTATTACAAAATTTATCATTTATCTTAAAGTCATTGCAACTGCAGTACATTTTCTTTAGCTAAATACACTTGTCAAGTTTATAGACAGCAAAAGGAGAGAGATAAGCTTGATGATCTGACTTACAATTATTGTGATGTATGTACCATGTTAATGTTGATATTCTTTTCTTAGGAATTCTAATATCATTAGATGAGTAATCTTGACATTTACTTTGCTAATCATGGGCTGCTTAAACTTCATTATATTTAAGTTTGAGCACAATGTAGTTAAAATTCTCATTATATGACATGAATATGTGCTTAATTTTGACTATCTCAGCAGCTTGCTTTGAAATTTCTCTTGCAGCCGAACTATTAATGATGCTCAATGTTTTGACCTCCCTTTCCTTAAATTTAAAAAACAAAAAACGAAGTAGAAATATTTAGTGTTTTTCTGAAAGAAAGGAAGCAAAATTAATAGTTTTAAGAAGATTCTAATAGAAGAAAGTACTATGATGTTTTAAAAATTGGCTTGGTCCTGGCACTGCTTCGTGGCAGTGGAGCCCCAGATGCCTGGCCAAGCATCCCTTACCGACATCTGGAACCAGTTGCAATACATCACTGTCAAAACTGTTTTCTATACGTATCTGCATTTACACATTAGTTACCCACGCAGCACTCATCAAAAAAGCTGAACAATCTTGACATGGTGTCCCTTGTGGAACTGCAAAGGTGAACCGAAGTTGGGAGGCAGTGTCTCGCGTCACTGTCTGCTGAGCTCTTACAACAGGAAGCCTGATTAAAAGTGAAAGGAAAAATTTATCAGTTGCCTTGGCTCTGTAGACTTCAGTATAATTTTTTATTTACAAAGAGATTTTTTTGTATTATGTAAAGCATATGCATTATGAGCACCAAAATGATTTTTTTACAGAAGAGAAAAATATTTTTAGCTTTTTGTGAAAAAAAGGTTGCCTTTTGTATTTCTTAGATTTTCTACTAGCTAGATAATTTCTTTTATGTATCATTTTAGGGAAAATTTAAATTTAAAAATAGAACTGTGAATTATAGAAAAATATTGATAAGACTATGTCACTTAAACTTAATTGAAGAGTAGTATAAAATTTGAAACAGTTGACCTTTACTATTATATTGAAGTAATGTTTTTGCTCATTAATTTTTTAAAAAGCTGATTAATAGAAAAGTGCTTATTTATAGATGTTTTGTATTGTGTATTTATTTGTTTTTGAAGAAGAAATAAGAATTTTGACAAAAAGAAACATTAAGTCTTTAGCTAAAGAACTATTCAGAAGTCTTTGCTATCACATCCTGTATAATAATTGTACTACTAATAGTAATGATGACAATGGCAAACATTTTATGTACTAGAAACATTCTATATGTTTTATATGGGTTATCTCATTCAAATTTAATAAATGGGGATATTTATTCTTCCCCTATTTAATGGAAGTTAGTTACTTGCCCAAATTCACACAACTGATAAGTGGTAGAACTAGAATTCAGTTCCTAGCAGCCTGTTTGTAGAGCTCATACTGTTTTTTATTCTTTGGTTTAAATGTTTTACTTTATAAAAATTTTCAATCATATAAAAGTGGAGAATACAGTGAATTCTTAAATAACCATCAACCGGATTTAACCGCTGTTAGTGTTTTGGACTTGTTTTGTGTGTTCTCCCACAGCCTTTTTCCTGCTATAATATTTCAAAGCAAAGTCCAGACTCCATGTTATATCATCCCTAAATACTTAAGTTTACCTAATGGTTTCTGCCTTACATAAACCCACAGTACCAGTATCACACCTCACAAAATGAATAAGTTCTTCAGTTAACAAGATTTTATTTTAATATCATCTAATATCTATTCAAATTTCTTGATCGTCTAACATATATATGTCTTTTTACAGTTGAGTTGCTTGAATTAGTATTAAAAAATGCCCATTCATTGTATTTAATTATGACTCTTAATTACCTTTGACACTAGAACAGGCACTCTCAACCCCTAACTCCCTCATCGGCTACCAGTGCTTTCCCACGTACTATTGACTCCCTGAAGAAACCAGAATGGTTATCCTGGAGGATGCCTCACATTCTGGACTTTGTTGATTACTTCCTTGTGGCATTATTTCATTTATGCCTGTATTCTCTGACTTTCCTCTAGACTGGAAATTAGACCTAAAGCTTGATTAGATTCATATTGTATCATGTCAGACATAAAGTTTTGTTTTGTTTTACTTTTTGTAATGCTAAGATTGATTTCAGTAGTGCCAGCCTGTTCCTTTCATTGTCAAGTTCCTCATTCATCATCCATTACCTAATGGTTTTACCATCCATGGATAATCAGTGCTTGAATTATTGAATTTCTTAGGGGTTGAAAATGGTAGTTCCCAATTATGTTATTTCTTCTTCATTTATTAGACAAAACTCTTTAGAAGAGCTTTATTTGATTCATTAGGGCAGTTTGGTTATTCTGAAATACAGTTCACACTGGAAAGGCAGTATAAAATGCTTAATTCTTTAAGTATCAATTTTCAGAGTAATGAGGTAGTACCTTAGCATTCTTCAGTGGTGTATAAGTTTTTATTTCTTCCCTTCCCTTCCCTTCCCTTTCATCATTCTTTTTCTTCTTTCTTTCTCTGTCTCTTTCTTTTCCTAGTAGTTATTATATAATCTTGGTTTTTTGTATGTGCAGTGTGTTTTAATCAGTTGCAGACATTATACTTTTTTTTTTTTTTTTTTTACAGAGACAGAGAGTCAAAGAGAGGGACAGATAGGAACAGACAGGAACGGAGAGAGATGAGAAGCATCAATCATCAGTTTTTCTTTGCAACACCTTCGTTTTTCATTGATTGCTTTTTCATATGTACCTTGACCGCGGGCCTTCAGCAGACTGAGTAACCCCTTGCTCGAGCCAGTGAGCTTGGGTCCAAGCTGGTGAGCTTTGCTCAAACCAGATGAGCCCACACAAGCTGGCAACCTCGGGGTCTCGAACCTGGGTCCTCTGCATCCCAGTCCAACGCTCTATCCACTGCGCCACCGCCTGGTCAGGCGCAGACATTATACTTTTCTTTTTGTATTTTCTGAAGTTGGAAATGGGGAGGCAGTCAGACAGACTCCCGCATGCACCCAATCGGGATCCACCCGGCGCGCCCACCAGGGGGTGATGCTTTGCCCATCTGGGGCGTCGCTCTGTTGCAACCAGAGCCATTCCAGCGCCTGAGGCAGAGGCTACAGAGCCATCCTCAGTGCCCAGGCCAACTTTGCTCCAATGGAGCCTTGGCTGCCGGAGGGGAAGAGAGAGACAGAGAAGAAGGAGAAGGAGAAGGGGAGGGGTGGAGAAGCAGATGGGCGCTTCTCCTGTGTGCCTTGGCCGGGAATCGAGCCCGGGACTCCTGCAAGCCAGGCCTATGCTCTACCACTGAGCCAACCGGCCAGGGCCAACATTATACTTTTTTTTTTTTTGTATTTTTCTGAAGCTGGAAACGGGGAGAGACAGTCAGACAGACTCCCGCATGCGCCCGACCGGGATCCACCTGGCACGCCCACCAGGGGTGACGCTCTGCCCACCAGGGGGCGTTGCTCTGCCGCGACCAGAGCCACTCTAGTGCCTGGGGCAGAGGCCAAGGAGCCATCCCCAGCGCCTGGGCCATCTTTGCTCCAATGGAGCCTTGGCTGCCGGAGGGGAAGAGAGAGACAGAGAGGAAAGAGGGGGGGTGGAGAAGCAAATGGGCGCTTCTATGTGCCCTGGCCGGGAATCGAACCCGGGTACCCCGCACGCCAGGCCGACGCTCTACCGCTGAGCCAACCGGCCAGGGCCAACATTATACTTTTTGATGCTGAAATTGTCCCACATTTGTCCACTGGATCTCCTTCTAGTTGGCTCCTGTGTCCATTTGACAAGACTCCATTATTAGCTTTTATGGCTTTTTACTTTTTGGCACAACAAAATATGCCAGGCTCATCTTGTATATTACTAGCATTAGACATAGAATTTGCCATTTCTCCAAAGAGAAATGGTTCTTTTTATTGAGGAATGCCATATAAAGATCACAATATGGGTACTTAATGTTATTGGGTTATTTGCATTTAGGAAAAGAGAGAAATGAGTTCACATTGATAATTCCAATTCAAATTTAAGATGACAGGGTTTTTACTTAACATCTTTGATCTTTTTATTTATTAATTTTAATGGGGTGACATTGATAAATCAGGGTACATATGTTCAGAGAAAACATCTCCAGGTTATTTTGACATTTGATTATGTTGCATACCCATCACCCAAAGTCAAATTGTCTTCTGTCACAAAAATATGGAACGCTTCTCGAATTTGCGTGTCATCCTTGCACAGGGGCCATGCTAATCTTCTCTGTATCGTTCCAATTTTAGTATATGTGCTGCTGAAGCGAGCACAACATCTTTGATCTTATACTTCTACCTTCTTTCTTTATGTTAAAAATTGGATTCCTAACCAAAGTAATGTAATTACTCATTTTCTTTGTTTTATATTACATATATAATGGTTTCAAAATAACATCAGACTATCTATTGAATGAAGTTAAAGGTTTTGTAGTTTTTTTGGGGGGAGGGTCCTCAGATTATATCTTCCTGTGGATGTATAAACTGTGTTCTGAGGTCAGATTAACAGACAGTTATGTCATTGTTGAGTCTTTAGTTTTTAAGATTGTTTTCTGCTGTGACTTGGAGCCTGTATAACTCCTTCAAGTTTCAGTAATTAGTCTCTGTTTCTTGCCTAGGATCCCACATAATGTTGGTTCTTTTCTATTTTGGTGTGATTTTTGTTGGTGAGTTCTGGGTTCCATGACTATCCCTTTTGTATTTCTCTTTGCCATGCCATCACAATTTGCTGCTATTAAACGTGGGGTTTTATTTTTGCCACCTATCTGTATTCTAGAATTTGGGAGATTCCTTGTCACCTTCTTTTGTAGAAGACATGTATGGGCTTATTCATTCCCGATTGCTCTGTCTAGTTATGATGATGAAATGTGGTGAGACTTAAGATGTATCCTGCTTTGTTATTTCTGAAAGTTACAGTGTTTGCGTAATCTTAACCCCCACTGTATGGTATTGCTGCTGTGATGCTCTAGTGCAGCATGCAACTTGGCTTAAGAAAGATTTCTTTTGAGCTTTATGCTTCAGTGCTAGTTATTGAGGAATGATTAGGAGGAAGAGCAAAAAGGGGGAAGAAATTAGTATCTACAGCAGTAAGCCAGGAATATGCTGATAATGAGAAATATATTACATTTTCTTGCTGAATCCTCTAATGCCACCATAAATTTGTATTACCCTAATTTTATACATTAGAAAACTCAGAATTAGCAAAATTAAGTAACTTGCCTAAGGTTACATGACCAGGTGACAACGCTGGATTCTAACTGAGGGATATCTGGTTCCAAAGCCCGTGTCTTTCTTATTTACACTGTATTTACTTTCTAGGTACTTTCTGTAACGTGGCTCTCAAAGGCAGCTTGCTGAGTACCTTAAATCAAAAAGTTTTAGGCTGGGTGTGTAAAACACAAATCAACCTTGTCTTAACTCAGGTTAATGCTCTTAAATCATTTGTGCTGATTACAAGATATGTAAAGGGTCTTAAATTATTTTGTTTAAGGCAGTAGCCTAAAAGGTTGAGGATGATATTTAAAAGATGTTTTATCTTTTATTCTTTATTAAAGGTGAAGGAATTAGAGCATATGTTACTATAAAACATATTTGACTTCTAGATTCCTAGGAAAGTGCCAGAATGGTATTGCATAACAGAATGCAGTCCTGCCCTGCCACTATCTAAACTTCTCATCAGTGTTATAACTCCCAACTGAAAACTGGCTTTTGACGTTTTCTCCTATCTCAGCAAGATGCCAAGAAGCAGCGTCAGGCCTGCAGAGTGATGATGTGTGGAGATCTGGTTCTACGTTTGCTACAGATGTGGTTTATAAAGAGAGCTTTGGATCAAAGAAAATAAGGGAAATGTTTTACAGTGCTAGATCAGCCTCTGTTTTTGGAAAAGGAAAGAAAAATTAAATTGAATTATCTGTAAATATATTATTTTTTCAGGAAATAGAATGTTTTAGCATTTCAAGAAAGGGATTTAAAATGTTTTTTAGTTTATTTAAATTGAATTTATTGGGGTGCCATTTGTTAATAAAATTATATAGGTTTCAGGCGTACAATTCTAGAATACACTGTATTACTGTGTTGTATGTTCACCACCCTAAGTCAAGTCTCCTTCCATCCCTGTTTATCTCCTTATCCTCTTCTACTTCCCCACCTCCTTTTCCCTCTTGTAGTCACCATAGTGTTGTCTGTGTCTGTGAGCTTTTTTTCTTTGCTTTAATCCATTCACCAAGAAAGGGATTTTGTTTCTTCTCTTTCTCCCTCCAGTTTTTTCTTTCCATTTTGATGCATCAGTTCCAGCAAATAGTAGTGATGTCTCCATTCTTGGGTGTCAAGCATCAGAATACAGTTTTTATTTTGTCCAGCTCTATTGAGATATAATTTACATACTGTACAATTCACTCACTTAAAGTGGGCAGTTCAGTTTATCTTTAACATACTATATTTCCCCATGTATAAGACTCACCTTTTAAAAAAAATTTGGGGTCTAAAACTGGGTACGTTTTATACCAGGGGTCCCTAAACTACGGCCTGCGGGCCGCATGTGGCCCCCTGAGGCCATTTATCTGGCCCCCGCCGACTTCCAGAAGGGTCACCTCTTTCATTGATGGTCAGTGAGAGGAGCACATTGACCATCTCATTAGCCAAAAGCAGACCTATAGTTCCCATTGAAATACTGGTCAGTTTGTTGATTTAAATTTACTTGTTCTTTATTTTAAATATTGTATTTGTTCCCGTTTTGTTTTTTTACTTTAAAATAAGATATGTGCAGTGTGCATAGGGATTTATTCATAGTTTTTTTTATAGTCTGGCCCTCCAACGGTATGAGGGACAGTGAACTGGCCCCCTGTGTAAAAAGTTTGGGGACCCCTGTTTTATACAGTGGTTATAGATTCTTTTTACTTACATTTCCCGCTTTTTCACGCTTGTTTTTGTGCTAATTGCTGTAGACTTTTTACTTGCATTTCCCGCTTTCTTGTGCTCGTTGTCTTTGCGCTCATTGTTTCACACTTGTTACTGGTATACTATGGTAGGTTATGTTTTGCCATGTTCTGCCCAGAAATGGCTCAGAAAAATTTTTGTACTATGCTTATTTCAAGTTAAAAGTGATCCAGTTTTCAAAAGTGAATGGAAGTCATGCTGCTGAAGGTAAGTTTGGTCCTCCTCCAACTGAGAAATCAACCCAAGACTGGCTCTGGGAAGAAGAAACCCTACTGAAAACGGCACGGCAGAAGAAGGCCATGAGAGGCAAGTCAGCAAAATGGCCTGATTTAGAGAGGAAACTGAAGATATGGATTGAAGTGCAAAGGGACATTGGAATTCCTGTGTCCACAAAGATGGTTCAGCATGAGGCAAGAGGAATTGCTGATGAAAAAGAAGTTACTGATTTCAAAGGAGGACACAATTGGTGCTTCAGGTTCATGAAACAAAATGGACTAAGCGTGTGTACACACACCAGACTTGCCCAAAAGATGCCTGAAAGCTATGAGCAGAAGGTCCTTGAATTTCATCATTTTATCATTCAATGTCGGAAGGTACATCAGTTTGAGTTGGGACAGATTGCAAATATGGATGAAGCCCCCCTTCAATTTGATGTCCCAAGTAACAGAACTGTTGATAAGAAGTGGGTGAAAACTGTAACTGTGAAGGGAAGTGGATTTGAAAAGAGCCATTATACAGTTGTTCTAGCTTGTTGTGCCAATGGAACCAAGCTGCCTCCTATGCTGATTTTCAAATGCAAAACAATGCCAAAAGAAGACATCCCTCGAGGAGTGATTGTCCACGTTCATGACAAGGGTTGGATGGATCAGGATGGGATGAAGATCTGGTTTGAGAAAATTTGGAGGAGACTAGGTGGGCTCTTATGCAAACTTGCCTGATTGGTACTTGATCAGTTCAGGGCACACATAACAAAAAACACAAAGAAGATTGCTGCAGACCTAAAAACAAAACTTGCCATCGTACCTGGAGGCTTGACATCCCAGCTCCAACCACTTGATGTCAGCATTAACAAACCCTTCAAAGCTGCCATGAGAGACAAATGGAACCAGTGGATGAAGTCTTCTGGGGACAATTTGACATCAGCAGGAAGAGTGAAGAAACCAACTATAGGAGAACTTTGTACCTGGGTGAAAAAAATCCTGGGATAATATCAAGATTGAGATCATTGTCAAGTCATTTAAGAATTGTGGCATTTCAAATGCCATAGATGGAACTGAGAAAGGCAATATATGAAGACAGTGATTCGTCATCAGACACAGACGAGGACAAGCTAATGGATGGGAGTTTTGACAGTGATGAGGAGTTGTACGGATTTTATGATGAATAAAACTTGAGTTCAATAACTTTATGTAATCCTTTTTTCCCCCCAAATTTCAGGCCCCCAAATTAAGGTGTGTCTTATACATGGGGAAATACGGTAGTTTCAGAATTGTGCAACCATAACAATAATAATTTTAGCACATTTTCATCACCTCCCAAAAAAGGCTCATACCCATTTCCAAGGTTTGCCTATCTTGACATTTCGAATCAATGGAATATGTGGTCTTTTATGATTTGCTTAACGTTATTTTTTTTCTTTAATGTTACAGCATGTGTCAATATTTTCTTTTTTTTTTTTTTAAGATTATTTTTATTTTATTTATTTATTTACAGAGACAGAGAGAGAATCAATGAGAGGGATAGACAGGACAGACAGACAGGAACGGAGAGATGAGAAGCATCAATCATTAGTTTTTCGTTGTGCATTGTGACACTTTAGTTGTTCATTGAATGCTTTCTCATATGTGCCTTGACCGTGGGGCTACAGCAGACTGAGTAACCCCTTGCTTGAGCCAGCGACCTTGGGTCCAAGGTGGTGAGTTTTTGCTCTAACCAGCTGAGCCTGCGCACAAGTTGGCAACCTCGGGTCTCAAACCCGGGTCCTCCGCATCCCAGTCCGACGCTCTATCCACTGCGCCACCGCCTGGTCAGGCAATATTTTATTTCTTTTTACTGCAACATAATTTTTCATTGAGTGGATTTTTTATTTACCCATTCATTAGTTGATGGATAGTCGGTTGTTTCACTTTTTGGGTATTATTAATTACGCTGCCATGAACATTTGTGTACAAGTTTTAGTGTAGACCTATACTTTCATTTTTCTTGGGTGTACACATTTATATTTTGAATACACCTTGGAGTGGAATTGCTGTGTCATTTGGTAATTCTGTGTTTAATTTTTGAGGAACTCATGGACCTTTTTTCCAAAGTTGCTGTACCATTTTATATTCCCATCTGCACTATATGAGGGTCCTAATGTCAGTTTAATTTTTAACAGTGTCGTCAGTCAGATAAATACTGCTTGCTTTCTCTAGCCAGAGATACTCCTAGGTATTGAAAATATAGCAATGAAAATGAATGACAAATATTGCTGCCCACAAAGACCATATAATTAAGTGCAGAGAGACAGACATAAGTCAATAAATAGAATAATTTCAGAGCATGATAAATGTTATGAAAGATTATCCTGGGGTAGGAGGAAACTTTAGAAAGAATAGTCTGGGAAAGTTTCTATGAGAGAAGAACATTTTATCAACTGAGACTCAGAAATGTAGCTGAAGAAGGGAACAAGGAAGGCAGAAACTCCTTGAGTGTCACCTTTCAACAGATTTTTAGAGCGGTAATGCTGATGTGATAGTGGCTAAGACTTACAATGGACCAAATTGTTTTTACTTTTTTGTGTGTGTGTGAATTATTTATATCTTTTGCCTTTTTTTATTAGGTTTGTTTTTATTACTAATTTATAGCAATTCTGTGTATTTTGGATTCTAATCCAGTAAAACATAGACAAAAAATATGAAAAGACAATTAACAGAAAAGGCAATACAATAATTCTTAAACATGCAAACAGAATTGCTCAACCTTACTCAAAATAAGATAAAGAATAACAAGATGTTTGTGTTCAGGAATAGGAGAAAGACATAAAACTGTTGTACTTTTTATATAATTGAACTATGCGACCTTCTATTAAAAATCTTAAAATGAAAATATGCTTTAAAGGGATTGAGATGGTAATAATTAAGATTAATAAAGGGCCGTTTTGAACTCTTCTGCAGTTAATTTTTCCAAATAGTAGAAGTCTCAAGAATGTTCCTCGTGTTTGTTTTGTTAAGGTTTTCAGAAGGGCAGCAAGGAAAGGATGCATTGTCAGTTGGTTCTTCTCTACTGAAATGGAAGGCAGAAACATTCTGAGAGCAGAGCCATTGGCATGTATTTGGCACCCTGAGGGAAAAAAAAGATTCCGTTATCCTTTCTTCTTTTTTCTTTCCTTTATTTTACAAGAACACTTTGGATAATAGTTTCTTTCCTGCTCTGAGAATTTTAAAGAAACTTCTGCAATCCACATGAATAGTTGCTGCACTGAGCTACAGACTGCTTCCCATTTGTAGTGCTCAACTTGCAGCTCCTTCGAATCATCAGAAGCTCCAGATACATTTTGGTAGACTAGAAGATTCGAGCTACAGGAAGGAATAGGAGTAAAAACTTTGCAGAATATGAAAAATCTACTAAATCACATTCTTGGGATTATGTATGAACCAAGTTATCTACATAAATAATATTGTCTGTTGTTAGCTACTATTGCTACTTGCTGTTCTTTGCTCCTTATGAGATTAAATTGGACTCTGCCAGTGTCAAATAACAAAAGTACATATACCTAACCCTAGCTCTTTGTACCAAATTACAAAATGTTTGGAGAAAACAAAGGGCAGGAATGATGGCTGTCACTGTATCATCTAGGGTAGAAATGTGTGGTACTAATCTAAGAAGGTTTTATGAAATTGAGAGACTAAGGTAGAATTTTAAAGGTGAAAAGGATTTTTTTTGGGGGTGGGGGGGAGTGTTAGAATTTTTAGGGAAGTAACATCTAAGGATGACAAATTTTTGCCAAGGCAAGAGAAACAGTGAAGGCAGCAAGGTAAGATGGAGCTTTTTGGTGGAGCCTAATACTCATGTGAGAAGAATGAATGGTCCATACTATGAGTTTTGGAGTCATACAGTGGATTTGGGTCCCAATTTTGTACTTTTCAACCAGGTTGCCTTGAAGAAGTAACTTTTTTTTTTTTTTTTTTTTTCCTGAAGCTGGAAACAGGGAGAGACAGTCAGACAGACTCCCGCATGCGCCCGACCGGGATCCACCCGGCACGCCCACCAGGGGCGATGCTCTGCCCACCAGGGGGCGATGCTCTGCCCATCCCGGGCGTCGCCATGTTGCGACCAGAGCTACTCTAGCGCCTGGGGCAGAGGCCACAGAGCCATCCCCAGCGCCCGGGCCATCTTTGCTCCAATGGAGCCTTGGCTGCGGGAGGGGAAGAGAGAGACAGAGAGGGAAAGCGCGGCGGAGGGGTGGAGAAGCAAATGGGCGCTTCTCCTGTGTGCCCTGGCCGGGAATCGAACCCGGATCCTCCGCACGCTAGGCCGACGCTCTACCGCTGAGCCAACCGGCCAGGGCCGAAGAAGTAACTTTTTAAATTTCTAAAATGGAGATAATTAATAGTGCTTAACCTCAGCAAGTACTTGTGAGGATTAAATGAAAACATGTATGAAAGTGTATGGTCACGTGCCTTGCACACAGTAGGTCCTCAGTTAGATGTATGTTACTACTATTAATAATTTTGGGATGAGAACCAAGTGAGTCTCATTCGTTGTAGGTTTGAAGAATCAAGAGGAAACATGATATATAAAGAGAAATGTATTTATTCAAAATAACTGTCACTTGTACAAGTCTATATATATTGAGGAAATTAGCGTCCTTTTTTGTGATAATTCAGTTGGAATGAGGTTCAAAAGAAAGAGGAAGGATAAAAAAATAACCTTGTAATAAAAATACCGTCTTTGTCTTTCACCCCTTAACATATGTAACCTACTTCACATTTACCTTCATTGAAATTGGATCTGAGCCTGACCTCTGGTGGCGCAGTGGATAAAGTGTTGACCTGGAACGCTGAGGTCGTTGGTTCAAAACCCTGGGCTTGCCCAGTCAAGGCACATATGGGAGTTGATGCTTCCTGCTCCTCCCCCCTTCTCTCTCTCTCTCTGTCTCTCTCTCCTCAAACATGAATAAATAAATAAAAATAATTAAAAAAAAAGAAATTGGATCTGATAATGAGATATACTAGATGCTCAATAAATGTTAATTTTATGCATATAATTATTTTTTTTTAATTTATTTTTATTTTTTATTTTTCTGAAGCTGGAAACGGGGAGAGACAGTCAGACAGACTCCCGCATGCGCCCGACTGGATCCACCCGGCACGCCCACCAGGGGGTGACGTTCTGCCCACCAGGGGGCGACGCTCTGCCCCTCTGGGGCGTTGCTCCTTTGCGACCAGAGCCACTCTAGCGCCTGGGGCAGAGGCCAAGGAGCCATCCCCAGTGCCCGGGCCATCTTTGCTCCAATGGAGCCTCACTGCAGGAGGGGAAGAGAGAGACAGAGAGGAAGGAGAGGGGGCGGGGTGGAGAAGCAGATGGGCGCTTCTCCTATGTGCCCTGGCCGGGAATCGAACCTGGGACCCCTGGCACGCCAGGCCGATGCTCTACCACTGAGCCAACCGGCCAGGGCCTATGCATATAATTCTTTATCTGCTCTTGCCAAAGGATGAAATGGGAAATAATTCTTGAAAAACAGGATTTTAGGAAGTGAAGGATAAATAAAGGAATGCAAGGTAGAAATAAGCACTGGTTACCAAGTGGTTTAGGTTGTAAACTCCAGTTGTGTTGAATGAACACATGTAACTTGTTACACAGTATAAGTTAGCAAGATTTAACATGAGCTGACAGAGAAAAGCCAAAGAGTTATGGGGAGGTTAAAAGCTTGGGAACCAGAGAGCATATCAGTCTTGCTGACCCTGAGAGTTAGGGAAGATGTTTTGGATGACTATATACATTCAAGTATATATACACTGGATGGACAGCAAGAAAAGAGACCAAGTAAAGGATAAGAGAAAGGGATTATGTTGGCATATGATTCTTAAATGTTCCAGGATTGTATTTTTTTATGACTTTCCTATTTATGGAATTGAGATAATGAACTCCTGACATCTCATCTCATACTTTTGTACTCCATTTTGAAGTATTCTGTTGGCTTAAAATTCTTAGTGTAGGCCCTGGCCGGTTGGCTCAGCGGTAGAGTGTCAGCCTGTCGTGCGGGGGACCCTGGTTCGATTCCCGGCCAGGGCACATAGGAGAAGCGCCCATTTGCTTCTCCACCCCCCCCCCCTCCTTCCTCTCTGTCTCTCTCTTCCCCTCCCGCAGCCAAGGCTCCATTGGAGCAAAGATGGCCCGGGCGCTGGGGATGGCTCCTTGGCCTCTGCCCCAGGCGCTAGAGTGGCTCTGTTCTTGGCAGAGCGACGCCCCGAAGGGGCAGAGCATCGCCCCCTGGTGGGCAGAGCATGCTGGGTGGATCCCGGTCGGGCGCATCTGGGAGTCTGTCTGTTTCTCCCCGTTTCCAGCTTCAGAAAAATACAAAAAACAAACAAACAAAAAAATTCTTAGTGTAAAGCAAAAGCTTTAAGAGACCAGTACAATGTTCTGTTATCTGTCAATCTTGTGATGCTCATTTTTGGGCTACAGGGAGCACTTTGGACAGTGGGCCATTCAGATCCCTGTGTAAATATGGGTATCAGCAGAGGGATTGTTTTTATGCTTTTAGTGTTCACAGACCTGTCCTTTGTTATTCTATCTCCAATAGTAAAGAAGGTAGTGAGGATAAATGTGATTTGTTTAGTTATGCTAGTATTTAAAATGTTTCCCAGAAAATTCTTCTGTAGATAGAAACAACTTTATAATAAAGAATTTATCCAGGCTGGAATTTTCTTTTAAACTACTGGAAATATGTCCATTTTGTTTTAGGTGCTACTTACAATGCAATTATTTAATAGTGTTCTGATTATATGCAAATAATGCTATCCTATGTTTGTTGGGTTTTTTAGACAGTTATTTCTTATAAGCAACATACAACAATAGGTAACATTTTTTTTCTAGCCTTTTCTGCTTTGTTTTTATATCATTACTTATATATGTATACTTTAGGAGCTTATTAGTGTGACTACTAACACACATTCCATCCCTTAACAATAGCTAAGCTCACAAGTAAAATTTCCTCCTTCCCTTTGAAGAATTGGGCATTTTTCTTTCCTAACTCCTTGATCTTCTTGGTGCATTGAGTATAATTTTATACCACTAGTGTGTAGTATCTTTTTATTGGAAGAAAAATTTTATTTGAAAAATATTAGTTTTAAAATATGCCATATATATATATATATATATATATATATATTCCAAGGTTATTTCTTTGTTCTTTTTCTTTTGAATCTCATTTTAATTGAATTGCCATGGAAAGAATATTATAAAGGAAGTCAAGGATTAAACCCAAAATGAACCTCTTTTATGTAATTATTTACTGTACTTGTTTGATTTTAAATTGTTCAGTTTGTTACTGTTATTGTTTGTATAGGGCCTCACAGTTTCTGTCTTCTGTTGATTTAGCTAACCCAATTACTATATAGCATCTAACTGTATTATTAGTTAGAAATTATTACATTGTTATGTATTAACATTTATTAGGACTCACCATATACTAGGGATTGTGATAGGCTCTTTACATGCATCGACTGTGATTTGTTTGATTATTACTGTTTTACAGGTGAGGAAACTTCAAGACATAGGGAGGTTTAATGAATTGCCCAACATCACCTAGCTATTAAGCAGTAGGGTTTGGACTTGTTCCCAAGTTCTAGTTAAATTTTAAATTAGGTAAGTACATATAGTTAAATTTATTCTCCTCATTTAAAACTCAAATATTTTGTGGCAGTGTTTTAAAAATCAGACTTGGCTAATGCTTTGGTTCTGTGGGAACAGGAGAAATGTTGCTGGTTATTCCTCTGTATTAATCTAGCATCCCCTAGGCACTGTCTTTTTCCTGGGATTTGTGATACGGTAGGACCAGAGAAGTGCATGGCTGGACTTTCCTATACATACATAACTGTTGCAACAGGACGTTGATCACTACTCTGCTTTTCCTCCTCTTTGCTGTTTCATCCCTTGAGTGTTGTCTTACCTCAGTGTGTTCAGTGACAGAGAAGAAGGGGAAGAGTGGAGTCTCTGGAGCATAGCTTTACCGTTGTATGACTTGTTTTGTCTTGAGCTCGCAGTGCTTGTAATACTCTGTACTGTGTGTCCAGCTAGCTTTTATTCAAAATGGTGTGGGGTGGGCAGTGCTCTCTTTACTGTAGGCTGAAGTGATTGTCCTGCTTACAGAACCAAGGGACATTAAGTGGATCTCTTAACCGTTGTGGATGTTGGAGTTAGTATTAGAAGAATGTTGTATGTAGTAAACTGCCGCATTGGTTTAGTGTGGAACAATTTAAATGGGTAGAAATAGTTGACCTTGGTGCTTTTGCTTTTTAGTGAAGTTTTTGATGTACTGTTAACAAGAGTCTAGATGAAATTTTAAGTAAAGGCAATACTCTGTCTGACATATGACATGATTTTATGTGAGATTTATAATTCAGAAAGCATGTATTTTCTTATATCTCAAGATCTTATTATGAAGCCTTTCATTTATATCTTTATTATTTGATGAAGTGGCAATTTATCTTTTGCCTTCAAATGATAAAGTTACTGACCTCTTTAATATGGGGTTAGACATAGAAGCTTGTTTCTAAAGCAAAAAGTTGCTTTAGCGAGTGTTCCGTGTGCCAGCTCTTCTCTTTCAGGCCATCTTACTGAAGCTGCACATCAGTTCAGTTGACAACTGGACTCAATTCTAGGCAACAGTGGCCATACTCTGGCCTGCAGAGACAGTGAATTCATTCTGGCTCTGACACCCAGTTTTATTGTAAAACACATTCATGTTGACATCATATCAGTTTTCTGAACTATTATATGCATAAAAGAATTCAGTCCTTCTCCATTCAGTCTTTCTCAGCCTTCCTGTAAGGGGAAATTCACACATCCAGTGTTTTCATTTTGCATATAATGTGGTCTAGTCCAGAAAATAGCAGCTTTGGTTTCAAAAAATGTGTTTTTTTGGAGGCACTTAGCAGAGTGTATTAGCTTAATGGTTTTCATTGGTAGGAGAAGACTTAAAGGGAAATGTACAAAGCAGTTTTTAGACCAAAACAGTAGAAGTTTAGGGTAAAACAGGTCAATATTTACTCACGATTATGGACATTTGTTGTGCCTCATCCGTGCCCAATTTTATATAGGCTATGCCTCATACTTTTTTTTTTTTTTAATTGTATTGTTTTTGTGAAGGTCTTTTAAAATTGCTGATTTTTTCTTTTTGTTTGCTTGGTTTACTTGTATTAGAACTAGTGAGTTTTGCATTTAGAATTTGTTTCAAATATGATCCAAATTTTCATGTTTAGTTTATGGGGGAAAGTAGTCTTTCTTGTGTACAAAATTCATCCCTTCCATTTTTATGTAAATTCTAGCTTTGTACTGAGTTTTACTGAGGCTCTCCTTGGCTTTCATGATAAAGAAACTTACCTTTTCACTTTTTTAATAGTGCTTGACTGACTTGTCTGATTGGAAGCAATCCTGAAATATTGAGATATTTTCTTTTCCATTTTCTGTCTTTGGTGAATACAGGCATTCCTAAAATGTCCACAAGCCTAGCTGGAGAATTTAATAAGGTTTTCCTTGTTATTTGGGTCTACTGTTCTGAGACTGTCCACTGGGAATTTCATTTACCCATAAGAGACTGACATTCTAACATGGAGTGATTACAAATTTCGTTTATAAACTAGTATCATGAATGTCTCCATGAAATTACTTAAATATGAGTATATAATTTACATAAGATTTTAAAAGGAGTTGTTCTCAAGCCTTTTAGATGTGTATGTTAATTCATTCTTACCTATACCTATATTATTTTGGGTCTGGTGTGATCATATGGAGCACATGGAGGATTTTAAAAAGGCTTTTTCTATTATCTGTATTTTGTAAACATTATGTGCAGAAGAATAAGGTTGTAATAGAGAGAGAAAATTGCAAACATACCCTGACTTTCCACCAGCTGGATGCACATTATCTTTATCTTTATTTATTAATAAAAGACGGAATGCCTTGGAAAACAAAAGGTTTTAATGGCCGGTGCTTGGTATCCTTGACAACAGTCCCGAAAGAATATTACATTAGGGCACCAGAGAACTTTTAAAAATAAGTAATGGAATTCCGTCTCTGTTATGCTTTTAGTAGTCATTTCGGCCATGGTGCAGCGAGGTCATAAGCTGAGCTCAGTGAAGGGAGCCAGAACATGAAATGATGCTGAGAGAACGTCTGGGAGATGAGAGGTACAGAATTACAAGCGAAAGTGCAGGCCTGCTGAGGCAATTACAGCTTAATGGGGTCATTTGGAAGGCAATTGCCAGGGGTTAATGTAGTATGGAGAGATGAGGTGAGATTGAAGTGAAATTTGGGGCTGGAAATGTGTTAAGATGAAAGATCAGAGAGCAGCACATTCTGCAGTGGTGAAGGTTTATAACATGCAAAGATTTGAGAAAATGTAAAAAATAGTGCCCAGACTCTTTTAAAAAATATTTGTAAAAGTAAATGACAGCAAATTCTAGAAAATGCAGTTTCTATGTAAAATATTTTTCTCTAAAAGAGGTTTTTAGTTATGAAAAATACATTAAATATATAATATAAAGGGTCCATTTTTAAAGACGTTTTCTATTATAATTTATATATATTTTTGTCTTCATCTTCTAGGTCACATTGAACTTGAAGCATGTTAACACAGGCAACAAGCTTTATAAGTGACTAATTTACCTATCAGAATAACAGCCTTTTTTTTTTTAATCTTGGTGTTTAAAAACAAAACAAAAAAAATCAAGAAGAAGTCCTAGGTATATATATTTTGATATATTTATAATGGATTCATCACATTATCTTTTCAGGCATTAAAATATACTATATATAGAATGTCAAAATATTACCAGAATGTAAGCTAGCATTCTTTTGAGTGGGTATTTTGGTTCTGAAAAGTATGCTTAAATATTACAGGTGTTTAAATTAAAAATGTCAAACCATGAAGGCATAATGGAAGTAATCATTTTTACATAGTTTTAAGCAGTACAGGGTTTGAAAAAGCTTTGCATGCCAGACTATTGTGAATGAGTGGAGTTCATAAGAATTCAAAGGACAAAAGAGATCATTATGCTTTGTTACCTCAGCTAGTTCATTACCTTAATTGCTGAGCATAATCCAGTCTTGGAAGAAAACTCTGGGGCTTTAAGAAGATCAACACCGGCACCTTATGGCATAGAAAATGGCAACCCTTTCCTGTACCATTGCAACTCCAGGAACACTAAACCTTGATCAAAGGCTGAACTTTTCTTAAGGTCGGCCATGTGAACATCCCCTGGAGCTGTACCATTCGCTGAACCGTAATGAAGTTTAGTAGATTCAGCACCATTTCTCTCTGACTGTGACCGTCCTGGATCACTGGCTAGCAACGGCATATTATCAGCCTTTCAGATAGGTGAGGGTTTAAACACGGTTATAGTTAGTAGTATTATATGCTTTAAAAAAAATCAAACCTGCTTCTTGCATATTACAGGAACTGGAGAAACTACTCTGTATTACTGTGTGACTATGGTTAAGAAACAGGACCTGGTGGTTTCTATTTCCATCCTTTGAAAGGGATTGCGTGCTATGTTCTCTGAATACTTCAGTCTTTCAGAAAACCTTGGACAGTCCCTAACCAGCGTGCTTTTCCAGAAAGTCCTTTACTGTGTAATGTGAATGCAGCTGTGAAGTAATTCAGGATCATCTGAAGCATTTTTCCTTATATTTTTTCTCACCTGGGCAACAACTTAGCCTGGTTTTTGAGGGTAGTTTTTTTTCTTAGAGAATGTGTATAGTTGCATATGTTAAGCTTTGAAAAAAATACGCTAAAACAAAAAATATGACCTTTAAAAGCATGGTTGAGTTGCATTCATTTTATAACCATCAAAGCAACTCTGTACTGTTGTAAGGTAGAAAAATCAATGATGCAATCTTTTTCCTTTTGCCTCGTGCAATCCGTAATTGAAATGGAAAATCAAATGAACGGCTAACAGATAATTGTTTTATCAATATTCCCTGCCTGCCCTACAAGGGTCAGCATAGAATGATCATGAGCCAGGGATATGATGAGGACAAAATGTGAAATTGAACAGCAAGGAGGCAATAAATCAGCCTTGACAAGAAAGAGTGACCAGCATGTAGCTGTTGTAGGCAGCTTTGGGGACAGTTTTTGTCTCAGGTGTCTGCCCTGATTTAAAAATGTAAGTATATAATATTTGAAGCTTTGCCACCATAAGCCTGGCTATTTCTAGGTTATAGTATCATGAGACAATATACTACTTAAGAAAATATGAGTGAATACTAGGAAATTACAAAAGTAATGTAATTTATCTTGAAAGAAAAATGTTGAAATAAATTTTCATAGACTCAGATGTTCAATGTTGGTATACTGTTTGACTAATTTAAAAATAAATAATATTTTGTTGTACCATTGTATTCATGCCATAGACCTTTGACTGTAAAATGAAACTGAATCACTGAATTTTTTAAAAAATAACATTCTGTAAAGTTTATAAAGGTAAAGTAAATATTAATTTCTCTTGTTTAAATTTCAAGATGATTTATGTGAATTGAAAATGTCATTTGAGGAAAAAGGATAAGTATCCAAACAAAAATGATGAATCACCTATTCATAATTTCTTTAATTTTCTTTATTCTTTCATCACTTAGATACGATTACATACATATGACAGAGAAATACTGTTGTACATACTTCGTAGTACCATATAATGTATAGGATTGGGGGACAAATGTTACTGCTCATGTCACACTGAAACTAGACATTCCAATTACAATGTGCTTAAGTTTATGAACATTAAATGTAGTTATGTTGGTGAACGAAAGGGTAATGTATAGCACTATACACACTGCTTGTAGTAGAATAAACTTTTTTCAGATCATCTAGGAAAATATTTTAAAAGCCTTAAATTTATTCTCAAATATTTTATTTTAAGGAATTAAGAGACATACATATAGATATACGTACGTATAGAGATGGTCACCATAGCAACATCTCTCCCTTCCTTTAAATTTTTATTAAGGTGAATTTTGAGACATGCTGTAGAAGATAGAATAGTAGAACACCAAACATTAAACTTGATCAACTCCTGGCCAGTCATGCCCCATTCTCACTTCCAATTTCCCTCACATATTTTTTGAAGTAAATACACAACATATTATATTACTTATAAATATTTTGATATGTACCTCTGAGAAGTCAGGACTCTTAAAAAAGAATGTATCATTGTATTATACACCAAAATATTAACAACAGTTCTTAATGTCATCATATATTTAAATGGTTCGTTTAAATCAGAATGCACGTGAAGTCTACCCGTTGAAATTGGTTGAAGTATCTTTTAAAAGTGTTTTGTTGATTTTAAAACTTCTTTTCTGTTTCTTTTTTTCCCATGTACTTTTTTGTTGAAAGAAATAGGATTGTTAGCCCTATAATTTCCCAGTCTGGATTTTACTGATTACATCTCCATAGTATAGTTTAACGTGTTCCTCTGTTCTTTGTATTTCCTGCAAGCTGACAGTTGGATCTATAGGTTTAATCAAATTATGGTTTACCCCCCCCCCCCAGGATTGCTTCTTAGATTGTGTTATATTATCAGGTGGCACATGTCTGCTTTTCTTTATTTTTTTGTGATATTGGCGGTTATTGATGCTCAGTGCCTATATCTAGTGGTTTGAGATTGCAAAATGGAGATATTCTAATTCTGTTATTTTTCATTTGTTAGTTGGAATCACCTCTGAGGAAAAACTTTCTAGTGTCTTCCATTTAATTATTCAGTGATCTAGTTTACAACATTGTTCCTAATAGGACAGAATTGTAAACAATCAAAATATGTGACAGTAGGTGATATGGATAAATTATACTATAGTCATATGAAATTATACTATAGTCATGTGATGGAATTTTATATATTATCTTAAACCATGTTTTAGAGGATTAGAAGAATGCCTAATTATGGAAAATGTTCAATATATTAAGTTTATAAAGCAGTTTGTAAAATAGTAGTGTAATTTGTTCTTAGATCCCCCCCCCACCCCCCAAGTTTTCTCGTATAGGGCAAGAATTACTGAGAGAATAAAGACCAAATATTTACTTATATAATGGTTACCTCTCAGTGATGGAAACAGAATTCTTTGTGTTTTATTCTGGATATTTTTCAGCTTTCTTATAATATTCATATATTTATTTTACAGTAACTTTTCTTACCATTTGTTCAAATGAGCAAAGCATGGTCTAGGGACTGAATATTCTTTAGTAGATTTTGTTCCATCTTTCAACCATGAATTTAACTTGTAGATGGGTTGTAATTGCAGAGGCACAAATAGATTACTGCAATCTAAATTAAGTGCTACCTCCTCTAATAGCTTTTTGTGATAGGTGTGTTTCTTATCTTTGTACACCCAGATGCTTTGCACAGGGCCTTGCACACAGCAGCATCAGTAAATATGTTGACTTGAACAGGTGCTATGGTGGACTGACCTAGAGTTATTGTTAGACTTACCATGTTGATTGTTCATGTCCGATTCATTGTTGCTCTTTTATCCAGCATAATTTGGCTTGAGTGAAATTATTTTCACCTCTGCTTTAGTGAGCTAATGATTCTTACTTTGGAATCTGTGGATTTCACATAGGGTCGAGTTTAGAATATCCCTCATTGTCTAATGAACAAGGGTCCAGTCCCTCTGGGTTAGCACAACGTTCAACTAAAACGACCTCATTCTATCATCTTGTGATTCCAGCAGTCTTCCATATTTTGTTTCTTTTTTTTTTTTTTTAATCTTGTTTTAAGTTATTTTAATTTTTAGTTTTCTAGGGAGGAAATTATTGTCAATATGGTTTATTTTGAAACTTGATCAGATCTGGTTTCATGCATGTTACTATTTTGTCTTCTCATGAAGACAGCAATTGTATCTTATACTACTTAGGTTTATTTATTTTAGTACCTAGCACTGTACTTTTTCTGATGGTAGATGCTCAATAAATGATTGCTGGATTAGTTACAGTGTTGCCGTTGAATTATTGGTATAAACATTAATATTGTTATGGTAATTTTTAGGATGGAAGAGATGGAAGAAAAATTGTCTTCTACTGTATTGTCTTCATTGAGTTGCTCCCAAGTTAAAATTTAGTGTGGGATTGGAAATTAAAGCTTCTTTGAAATCCTAATTTATTAAAAAATATTTACTGAATGCCTAATAGATGCTACAGATGCAATAGTGAATAAAACAAATTCCTGCACTTACAGAACTTTTTACTTTCTTGTGGATCTAATCCTATGTAACTGGCTGCCATATGCATTCTGTGATAATGGATGATTTCCAAGGAGCCATTAGCAACATCTTAAATATTTATATCCGATTGATCTATAATCAGCTATTCATTAGTATGGTTTTAATGCAGGTTTTGCAGTAGCTTGGTAATAAGAAAGGAAAGAAACATTTATTGAACATTTACAATTTGCCAGGTTTTCTATTAAGAGTTTTGATATACCTTATCTCATTTAACTCTCACTAATAACTGAAAGACAGGTATTCTTTCTGTTTTTATCATTTTAAAAAACTGAGGCTCAGAGATGTTAAGACACTTACCTAGGATCACATAACTAATGAGTGGCAGACCCTTATTTAAACATTAAGCCCTCCTTATTCCCAAGTGTTCCTTCCATAAACATTGCTGTGGACAGTAGTGCCATAGGTTATTAGTTGTTTAGATGAATTTTTTAGAATGATGTATTTGCAAGTATGGCAGATAAGATATGGTTTCCTTATGTGTGCATTAGTCATGATGTACTTTATACATCAGCATATCCATAAGGAGTCATTGGATAATGTAGGAGTCCGTTTGTTTAGGCAAAAGGTCATGTTAATGTTGCAAAGTGACTTGAGATGCTTTGTCACAATATTTCATGTGCACATTTTAAAGTGGTACACATAAAAAACCAATAGTAGATGCTATTCCAGTTTATTATAATAATGTTTCCTGATTCTAAAAAAGTTTTGTCTTCCCCACATTTTAACATTTTAGAATTTAGGATGCCTCTAACAATTGATGTCATGTCATGGTATAGTTGGCAATTTTTTTTCTTTAAAATAGCACATATGTTCATGGTGAGTATTAACAGCTGATGTTGTCTTAAATTTGATGAAATATAATTATTTACATTTTGGCAACAATCAAAATATGTGTATGTACTATATTTCCAAAAGGTTCCATAGACCTTATTTTGAATTTTCAGATCATTAAGATGTATTTTTAACTGTTTAGATGTGTTAGATAAATGCTTACACTTAAAAATCACCTTTGCAACTTTATTTTTACTTACTCTGCACTATAACTGTTTGGATGTTTTTGGAATATCTATTCATATGCCAGCAAACTACAGGTATATTAGGTTATATATAGTATATTTTGAGGAATTACACATTATATATATTTGTGTTAATGTATGATAAGTTTCAGAGGAACCATCAGATTTTTCAAGTCATTAACTCACTTCCCCCTCCTAAATAGATATTTAGATAAATATGATTTCAAGATTTCTTTTCATAATTAACACTAAAAGCAGGCAACCTTGTAGAAATTAACATAAAATTGTAGCTTAAGCTTTTACGAACAAAAATAAGATGAAAATGCCTACTTTTGAGTTTTGGTCTTACTTGATCTGTGTCCATGGGAGTCTGATGAATTTTATGAATGATGGGAGATTTGGCATGATTTGGAACATATGTGTCTTTGATTTTCATATGTTGTTCTAGCTGATGTCAAAATGAGATTTTCATTGGCAGCCTAAAGGTAGTCCATAGCATTTAATATCTGAGTACACTGGAAGTTCAGACTTCAGGTGAACAAAATGATGAATTGTGCTTTTTTGACGTAGTTTGCCTTTTGAAAGCTATAATGATGATACTGTGTAATATTGGCCCTTATAGCGTTTTGTACATATTATAAAAATATTCAAACCACTGAAAACATGTTGTTTCCATGTAGTAGTGTTTAGGTTAACTAGTGTGTGATTGTATAAGAATTTGTTTACATTAAGAAAATTAGAAATTTAAAAATAATAAGGATAAGGTCTGTACTATACTGAAAAGTTTTAATTTATAATGCTTTTCTTGTTCTTTATTTTTGCAGAAGTATAAATAAGGACATGAATTAAGCTTAGAAACCTTATAACAATTAAAGCTAAATCTGTTTTGAGAAAATCAACATTTTAAATCATGCTAAGTCTCTACCTATTTTTACTCATCCTCTTACAGAGCATTGGCAAAAATATGAAATTGATTTGGTTGAAGGGTGTTAAAGAGCCGACAGCCAAATGTCACAAACAATGAATGGCTGCTGTGTTGAAAAAATCAATAGGGAGGTTAAGCTGGTCTTGTGAAAGACTTGGCAGACTGCTCTGTTCCAGGAAGATATCTGTCTTCTGGCCTTGGTTGCATGATCAAAAGGAAAACTTGATAGGTTTAATGAAGGGAGATACTGTAAAACTGACAACAGAAATATAGACACTGTGGTAAACTGGAGTGTACATCAGTGAGTGGTGCTATTAGATACATTTTTCAGCCTGAAAAAAAAAATTATAGGTAGAGATGTCAAAAATATTAACATTCTTTTACTTTTTCATTGATTTCCCTATCAGCTAATAAATTTGCCTGAAGTAAACAAAGGTTTGCATTTGGCTATGTGCATGATAAGATCTTAAATGTGTAAGGCAGAATAATTGCTGTGTTAATTAGTAAACTAATTTTCCAAATATGTTTATTATAACGTTAAAATCCGAATCAAAATTGCATCTTCATCATTTTTAGAATATATTTCCAAAGTATTAAGAAAGATCAAGAGCCTAGGTAAAAAAGGATAGCCATTGACTTGTCAATGAAAATAGGAAGCCCGTCACTGAGAACCAAGATAGGATTTATGATTCATTAGTCCACGCCACAGGCGATTAGGAGATATTTTATAGAAGCATTTTCCTTTACACTTTTATTGATAAACAGTATGTTGGCCTAAAAAAATATTTCACTGTGGTTTGATCAGAGCAATATACTATGAAGTCTGACATTTTAACACATATCAAATAAGATTAAAATCATTTATAGATTGTGTTTTTTGCAGTGTACTGTAGTTCATTGTTTATCAGTCTTATAAGAAGTAGTATTTCGTGTCTACATTATTTTTTCACCTGAATTTCTTGAGAACTCTTAATATATATTCTAAAATCAGTTATTTTCTGAGAGCTCACTGTGTGTAAGTCATTATGCTAGGTACCAATATTCTTAATTAAAAGAATTTTTTTAAGTTTAGCAATTTCAAAGGTTTAAAGAAAAATTTTTTGAATAGACAACTCTGTTTTATCTTATTAGCCATCATTGGATTTGGCAGTCTCTTTGAATAAGTCTGTGAGTGCATTTAAGAAAAAGAAATCATTAGTTTAAAATTCCCAAATGTGATAATTCAATTTAGAGAAGATGATAACCTGTTTAAAAAGAAATAAATAAAAAGAGAAGAAAAAAGAGAAAGCTGTCTGGCAGATTTTCTGCAAGTGGACGCTGTAATAAAAATGCCCCCTACTTTGTCGGGATGGTAGTTGGAGGGCTGCTGCCATATGTTACTTCCTTTTTAGCTGGGATTATGCCATCATTATTGCTGATAAAAGCTGTTTACTGCCTTGGCAAAGGAATGATGCTTGGAGCAGTTTTGGAAACCTCTATTCAGTTTACAAAAAAGTTCATTTAGTGCCAGATGCTAGAATCCTAGGTCTTTGTTATCTTTTCCCATTATCAGATCCATCCATTGTCTGTTTTTTCCCCCTTTTATAATAGAATGTTGTTTCTTAGTACCTGTTTTAATTGAAGCTGTTAATGTATGAGGTTATCTAATTTATTACATTTCCCATGTTATAAGTAATCGCTGCTAAAGATGGGCAATTTGGCTTTCAGAATCATTGACTATATTTGGAATAACCACTATAGTGCGCAATGAAATTCCAGTTTGTACACAAGGAGAGATTGGTTCAGTTTTTGAATAAACTGTTGGCTAATGTGCAGTCTCTGGAAAGAAGCACTGAAGGTGGGTGTTGTTTTAGGTCAGTTTATTGCATACTGTTATTAAATATGATAGAATTTAAAGTGAAACAGAATTCTGTTTTTCTTCCAAGAAATACAGTATTACATTCATACTTCTTATAACTTTCTATGAGAATATTCCATTTCCAGTTATTTCTCTGAAACTTTCTTCTGCTTCTAAATACAATATTTGATAGTGATTTGCATGATTGACTTATACTGCCCTGGGAATTTGTAAATGCTAATAACAAACGGTTTTTTGTTGTTGTTAATTAGCATATTTTGCAATACCTTGCAGGCCTTTAGTATTTATACTTACTACTTAGTATAAGGCAAGGAGCTTGTTTTATTTTGAATGTTTTTTGTCTATATTTTATTAAGATATACTTCTTTTCAGTCTCAATAAATTCTCCTTTTTCTCAATATGTAATACTGTCCTTTGGAGTCAGTGACTTATTGTCCCACCTAGCGGTCACTCCCTTGACCTTGGCCTTGTTGGTATTGTGCTTCACCGTCTTTTTCTACACCTCAGAGTTTAAATTATATTCCTGAATTGATTTAGAATTTCTTTAAGTGCAGAAATTAACTCATAAATAATGTTGACAAATTAGGGTCTTACTGCCTATCTCAAAATACAAATGTAATCCATAGTTCTACCATAGTTTCTCCAAATATATTTTACTCTTTTTTGTTAAATTGATTTGAGAGAGAGCGAGAACGGGTAAGAAAAAGAGAAGCTTCAGCTCGTCCCACTTAGTTCCATTTAGTTGTGCACTCATTGGTTTCTTCTCATGTGTGTTCCGGCCAGGTTGTTGAACTTACGACCGGGACGATGCTCTATTCACTGAGCCGCTCAGCCAGGGCCTCTAATGTTTTCCTTTTTGTTGGAACTGTCACCGAGAGGAAACGGTTCAAAAGAGTGTAAAAATCACAAATTTAATGCAGTCATTTTTACAAAAATGAGGTTAGCCATCTGCTAGGAAACTATACCTATTTAGACTATATACATTTAACTCTGGGTGCCACAAAGAAGCCCTGACAACTCAAACTTTTGGATGGCTTTGGGTAGGAAAAGAAAGAAAGTTATCTTTAAATTTATTCAAGTACAAGGTTAAATAATACCAAATTTCAGGGTCAAATTGGTGTTGAAAATTATGATTACCTGGGTAAAAGGGCTAAATATCCCATTAAAAGTTGAGATCATTTCAGTTTTTGTGTACCTTATTTTTGAAATAAATTTTTATGGTTATGAATGAATGTATATCACTGATCAACTTTTTAAAATTACCTGTAAATTATCACAATTATAGAACAAGTATTAAAATACACATTAGTGAAAAGGTTTTAGACATTTTACAGTGTTTTGTTTTGTTTTTTGTATTTTTCTGAAGTGAGAAGCAGGAAAGCAGACAGATTCCCACATGCGCCCAACCAGGATCCACCCGGCATGCCCACTAGAGGGCGATGCTGTGACCATCTGGGCATTTGCTCTGTTTCAACCAGAGCCATTCTAGCGCCTGAGGCACGGAGGCCATGGAGCTGTCCTCAGCGGCCGGGCCAAGTTTGCTCCTATGGAGCCTTGGCTGCAGGAGGGGAAGAGAGAGATAGAGAGAAAGGAGAGAGGGAAGGGTGGAGATGTTTCTCCTGTGTGCCCTGGCCAAGAGTCAAACCTGGGACTTCCACACGCCGGGACAATGCTCTACCACTGAGCCAACTGGCCAGGGCCAACATTTTACAGAGTTTATAGTGCTTAGTATTAGTTATTAAAATGGACATTAACATCTAAAACTGTGCATTTATTTAAACAAGAACATTAATAGGCCTCTATATATACACTGTATTTCCCCATTGTATAAAACGCACCATTTCCTGAAAAATTGGGGGTGTAAAAACTGGGTGCATCTTATACAGTGGTTGTAGCCTTTTTTTTTTAAACTTACGTTTCCCGCTTTTTCATGCAGATGAGGAGTTGTATGAATTTTATGATGATTAAAACTTGAGTTCAGTAACTTTATGTAATATATATATATATTTTCAAATTTTGGGCCCCAAAGTTAAGGTGCATCTTATACATGGGGAAATATGGTACATAGAATCACACAAAACACTTGATAGAGTCTCTGGAGATCACTGAGATGTGTATCAAGATAGATCTGCCGTTTGAATAATGAATTTATTTTTAATATTAAAAAATTCTAGCTGCTGGACACCCTTGCTTCCCAAATCATATTTAAAAAGCTTCAGCTAATTCAGTTGTCTCAAATTTTTGAGAGAGATAAAATGTTACTGCTTTCTTTTCTTTTCCCCAGATACATAGTCATGTTCACTTGTACTCGTGTGCATTGCAGTCATTGACATTTAGGGCAATGGACAGTTAGCTTGGGTTTAAAGAACTTGTGCTTTGGTAGGGTTATGTCGCCTTGGGTTCAAGACTCCCAGTTTTACTATTTATGGCAGTTATGACTGTACTAGTTACTTGAACTCTTCTAAGATTTCATCTTCTCATTATTAAAATGTAGTAATATTTGTTTCTCAGGGTGTTATGAAAAGAGCCTGTGAGAAGTTTATACTTGGTAAATAGTAGAGATTTTTATTACCAGTGAGCTAAACTCAAACTTAGTCCGTTTAATTTTATCTTTCTGGTTGATCTACCTGGAGGTCTCTGGACATGAATTCCATCTTTTACTGGTTGAATAATGGAAACCCATTCTGTTTTTTTGGAAGATCAGAAAGTTTGCAATGTCATTAGCAAGATTCCGCAGCAAAACCAGACAAGATGGGAATCCGAACTTCAGTTTCATTTGTAGTTGAGAGTTAGTCAATGAAAGCACAACTTTAATACACTGATTTCACATTAAGTCTGTGATATTCTCATTAACAGAGTTGGCAGAAAAAGTTTTTCATTTATGTTAGTAACTTAAACTTTATAAATCTAATAACTTATACATGAAAAATTTATAAAGCACTTTAACATATTCATAGAAACTAATTCTAATATTGTAAATGTATTATTACTGCTTCCTGTTAGTATATGCTTTATTAGTATTAGTCTAATTGACTTTGATTTGCTTTCTTCTAATGATAGTTATCCTTTAATCAAATTATAGATATCATCTTGAGAGTCTATCAAAACTGTGCTTTTTTCTAGAGCACAGTGTTATTTTTGATGAACCGTATGTGTGTTTTGTTTTTTGTTCTTGCTTTTATTGTAACTCCGTGGGGAGAATGTGATTTTTTTCTGTTTAGATAGATGCATCTAGAACCAAATGAGGGCAGTAAAGTCTAATAGAAAGCTTTTCAAATGAAAGTTTTGTTTCTGTTTGTGCAATACCTTATTCCCCCGTCATGTATCCTGGGAAATCATACTGATCAATAGTTCCCATTTTAGTACAACTGCAGCAAGCATTACAACTGAATAAAATTTACAACATTGTCTGCTGTAAATTTTAATTGGAAAAATCTTATAGCTTTGCTCTCCATCTTTGGAGGTTTAAATCTATATGATTTTTTTAAAATAAAAAAATTTACAACATAATATCATGTCATACAATTTTTATAGACATGTAATATAAACAGGACAAAAACCATAGACTTATTGGAAAAAAATAACTATAAAAATATATTTTAACAGTTAGTGCATTCAACATTTTTGCTATAGAAACAATGGATTTGGTAAAATAATTTAATGAATGTTGTAAATAATTATGAACAATATAAGGCATCGAATATTAACAAATAAATGTATTAATAAAAGATATATTCTGTGGTTTCTGTGTCTCCCTTGGGGGGGTCTCTTTCTGAATCAATGTGAAATACCCTGTGTAGAGCTAGTGTTCTGCACTAGAAGCGGATGAGGAAATGTTGCTTTTTGCACAGCTTTATTTCTGTCACAAGTCAGGCTTAGAATGCTGTGTGATACAGTTATTGACTCTAATCTGGGCATAAACACAAGTCCTCAAGCACCAGCCCAATTAATAATTTGCATAATTAACATGCATATTAAATAGGGACTGGCCTTGCATCTGTATTTGCAGTGATGGGGTAATGAGGGCTAACGGAGCGGCGCCTCGGGCCTGTGTTAGCAGACGTGTGGCAGTAGTAATTTTTGCTTGGATTGACAACTGCTAGACAAGCAGTCCCAGCATAAAGCTAAACCCCGTTTGGCAGTATTAATCGTTGACAAACTGCTCTTAAAGCTGTAACATTGTTTCTGTCAGTTGTTTGGTTTGATGTCACTGTTAGACATAATAAATCAATAGTGTCAGAATTTGGTAATGTTTATAGCTAGCAAGGTTTATTATTTCATATGACTGTCATGTAACAGTAGTGGCTATCATGGCTGCCTCTAAATTATCAAAGACAGAATATTGCTTAGAATATACTTCTGTAATTCTTGTTTCAGTGAATTCTTTGCCGTCTGGAAATGCTTTTGGTTGCTATGCCTTCCCAATTTCAGTGTAATATTTATTTCTTCATGCAGTATGTTCCATGATTTTTAAAGATTGTTCAATTTAATTTTTTGAAAGTTGATTATAGTTTTAAATTAGGAAGATCTACCTAGCTTCCTCAGCTTCACTTTTATTCAAAACTTGATAGTATTAAGCATGTGTGACAGAGCACAAGGGTACTGAGATTCCTCAGAGTAGGATTTTAATTTCAGAGGATCTTATGTAGGAAGGAAATAGTATAGGCAATTATTTATAAAGAAAGTTCTTCAGAGATACCTTTTCATAAGGTGAAATTCTTTCCTCATTCTTTCCCTCTAATTATTTCTCCAGAAGTTTTCACATTTATACTACCTTTTCTCACACATGACCCCCATTATTAAATATTTTAAGATATTTTTTCATTCAGCTTTCAGATATTTCTTTAAAAGTTATTTAAAAATGAAATTACCTTTATATTTAAAAATGAAATGACCTTTATTGTCATTCCATTAAAAGCAGCTCTATTTATAGCACTGTTGGTGGAACAGAATTTTACATGTGAAAATACTTGCCATATGTAAACATGTTTATTATGTAGCTATAACATGTTTATGATAAACTATAGTAAAATAAAGACTATTTTTAGTGACTTAGGATGAATTATGGTATCTCTCTGAAGGGCATTTTGATGTTTTAACTAAAAATATATTTAAATACCTTATGAGCTAATTTAAGGAGTTTTATGATCTGCTAAAATCTTTTCTTTGGCAAATAGGCATTTCTTAGTTATTAGCATAAGAAGTATATTAATTCAAAAAAAGTAGAGTCATTTGGAGTAGGCCCCACTTAGTATATCCATAGAAACCATTCCACTTAAAAGGAGATTATTATAGTAGATGGCCAAATAAATATTAAGTTATGAGCATTATGAGCATTTTAGTAAGCATTTGATAAAAAGCATGGTCTACCCATTGTACTTCTCATTTATCCATAGTATCTTTCAAGCTACAATTTCAAATTTTATTTTTCATCCATTATATGCCTATGCATGTGCATATCATATACATTTAGCACTGTGTTACAAGGGAACTATATGAACAATAACTAGGGTTTTTTGAATATGGAAGTAATGTGACTTTTTAAAAAACCACTGCATTTAGCCTGACCAGGCGGTGGCGCAGTGGATAGAGCATCGAACTGGGATGCGGAAGACCCAGGTTCGAGACCCCGAGGTCGCCAGCTTGAGCATGGGCTCATCTGGTTTGAGCAAAAATTCTCCAGCTTGGACCCAAGGTCGCTGGCTCAAGCAAGGGGTTACTCGGTCTGTTGAAGGCCCATGGTCAGGGCACATATGAGAAAGCAATCAATGAACAACTAAGGTGTCACAATGCGCAACGAAAAACTAATGATTGATGCTTCTCATCTCTCCGTTCCTGTCTGTCTGTCCCTGTCTATCTCTCACTCTGACTCCCTCTCTGTCTCTGTAAAAATAAAAATTAAATTAAAAAAAAAAATTAAAATAAAAAAAAACCAACCCACTGCATTTAAATGAATGGAGTCCTAGCTAGACAAAACTATTATTTCTATAAAGTCAATGAATATTTCTCTGTTGGAAACACTAGTTTTGAAAGACTTTGGCCATTCTTTTAAATGTCTTTAATGATGGCAAATAGAAAATGAAAGCTAGGGATGGTGGTAAATCAAATGAGGTGTGTGACCACTTCTGCCCATAGAGGAGTCTAAGGCTTGTGCATGTCTACAGTCAGAGGTCAAGTAGCCCATAGAGGGTGATGGAGAGTAGTACATAGAGAGAAATGAAGCCAATATGACAAGGTGGTAAGATAAGACAGAATGATTAGATTTTTTAAATCTTTTAGGTCTCAGCTTAAATGTCACATCTTTGGAGGGACTTTCTCAACTATTCTTGCTAGATCTTCCCTGTTATTCTTGGACTCCTTCCTTCATAGGACTTATCACAATTTGTAATTTCTTTTTAATTTTTTCTTCATGACCCATGAAGGTAGGGACCATATTTGTTTGTTTTGCAATTATAATCTTCAGAGGAAAGGTAAAGAAGTCCATGTCTGTTGCAAGGCTCAGACAGGTAGGATTGGGGATTTCAGGAAGACAATGTCTTTAACATGAGCTTTGTGCTTATGTCTGGTGCTTTACATACTCTTACCTCCTTAGAACAATCTTATCAGGTAGTTATTAATACTTCCATTTTATAGGTAAGAAAATGGAAGCCCAGAGAAGTGAAGTGACCTCCCAGGGATTACATAGTCTAGTAATGGCTGAGCTGAGATTCCCATGTATTTATGTAATATCAAAGCTCACCGATACACCAGATTACCCTGACTCTGTGCAGTGTGTTGTTTTGGTCAGTGTAAAAGGCAGTCAACAGATTTGTGATGGAATTGTTAAGCAGAATTGGGTACTCAATTACAACTATATGGCATGCCTTTTTAGCAAACCCAGTCTTCAAATTTCTGCTGTTTTCTCTAGCAGTGTTCTCTGGTATATAAGCAAAGGGGCAGTGAAAATGTGTGTTACATCAGGTTGGTGATTAGCTTGGTGAGCCTTTCTTAACTAGGGTTGGCCTGTTGTCACTCCTGTGCCTGAATGGTATTAGCTCTGCACCGTCCTTGGGGGAACTGAAAAGATAAGACAGTCAGATAATTTTCTGTGGGCTTAATTCTCTGTGGAACCCCAGCTGAGAAAGACTAAGTTAGGTTGTATTGCTGTAACAAATGACCTCCAAATCTTGATAGCTTTAAGACAACAAAGGTTTATTTCTAATACCCCGTCCATGTGTGTCTGTGGGTGGCTGTGTTAGGTAAAACCACTCATTCTTCTTCCTGTGTATCTGTTTTACAACTCATGTAGAATACTTCATTGCTGACACTTCTGGTCACCAAATATGGGTTTTGTTTTTTGTTTTGTTTTGTTTTTACATTAAGCAATTCCCGGCAACACCAGTTGAGTGTCCTATAATATAATTCAATTCTAACACTGTCCACCTGCAGTTAGTGCCAGCTCCCAGAGGTTAAGGGCTGAGTCCCACAAGACACGCCTCTTCCTGCCTGGCCCCCTCCATGCTATCACAAGTCCAGGTTGTTTCCTGTGCTTCTGACCTATCACCTCTAAATCAGAGGTTCCTGTGACCCTCTCTCAGGTTCGATTAATTTGCTAGTGTGGCTCACAAAACTAAGTAGAACAGCTCTTCACCAGTTTGCTAAAGGCTGTGAAAAGGATATAGCTGAAGAACAGCCAGATGAAGCTATGCATACAGTGAGGACTGAGTGGTTCCTGAGTGTGGGAGCTTCTGTCTCTGTGGAGCTGGGGTACATTACCCTACAGGTTCTCTGACCTGTAAGCCCTCTGAACCCCCTACTTTGTGGATTTTTATGGAGGCTTCATCATGTAGGATCAGTCATTAACTCCCATTTCTAGCCTCTTTCCCCTGTTAAGAGAAGCTGGGGAATGGTTCTGAAAATTCTAAGCTTTGTAATATGGCTTGAACTTTCTTTGCCCAAGTGTTTATTTTCTTATCCCTTGATGCTAATTATACTCCTTAAAATCCCCCAATAAGAATTTTTAGTTCCAAAGTTAAATATTGCTTAACCTTGAGAAGTCCCTATATCCTTAAAGAAGCAAGTAACAATGGGGGGATCATGGCTTGTAAACCAATAGAGAATGCTCTAAAAAGTGTGTTCCATGGGACAAACGTTCTGAAAGGTAGTGGGGAAATAAACTATCCATGGTCGAAGTGAGTTTGAGAAATGCTAGGCTACACAACTAAACAAAATTTAGCAGAACTTCTCAGCTTTTAAAATGCTCATACACTTTGGCATTCCCCATGAGAGTAATGCAATGTGCAGCATTTCTTAAACTTATGTGTCTTTGTCTTTAAAAAATTTTTGATTAGCATCTTGAGGGGCCCGTGTCAAGAGAACACATTCTTGAAGAGTATTTTGGGAGTCATTTATCAGAACATACTGTTGGGCTGTCTAACATCGCCTAGATTATAGAGGATACAGTGAGAAGAGCCATGAGTCATCATTTGGTTTGTACTTTATGTTCAGAATGGGTGAATTGAGTCTCAGAGAAATTAAATTCCTCACCTCTGCTCATATAGCTAGTTTTATCTTTCATTTTTGCCAGTTGCACATACATGACAATAATACTAACATTATTGTACTGGTGCTGTTTTTAGTACTTCTTATATATTCATCCATACAAACTACCTATAATGGGATTTGAACCCAGACCGTCGATCTTTGAAAGCTCTTTATAATAGAGAAGTCTTAGGATTGATTGATTTTATCATTGTGAGGAAAAGTGACTTTCTATAAGACTAAGATGGCTCAAGGAAAAAGTTTACTAACTTCAGTCTCTTTTATAAGAGGCCCTGTTTTCTGTTTCCTGGAGAATGTGTCAGGAGCAGTCACAGGTATATGAATGTGCTCTTACATTAGGCCTAAACCATGTATCTTTGTGAAAAGAAATTTAATAATCCAAGAGAAAATAATTGTGTTTCTTAGGGAATTTCTCCTGTATCCCTATAACTGTATTTGTTCTTTTTTTTTTTTTTTTGTAGGTATAGATGTAACTTTATTGGCCAGTTTCACCTGCGCAGGGGCGAGTTCCCTGATGTCCGGAGACACAGTACTCAGTAGGAGCTACAAATGGGAACCGCCTATTTGTTCTAAATTATAGATTATAGTCATATGTGCAATGCTTCATTAGATAGGTGAAAATATAAGCTTCTTCCCATAATCCTGTTTAGTATGATTTATAAAATTATTATTACTATGTTTAAATGGTAATCTGGATGTTTCTGGCCTCTCTAAAGGAGCATGGACTCCATTCCTATAGCCCTTGAGGGACTTTCAGTAATAAAAAAGAACTAATTTTTATCTTTTGCATAATATTTCCCTTTTCAAAAGATCCCAAAGCACCTTATAAAATGGGAGAATGGTGTCACCTGTCTAGAGCACTAAATGCAATAAGTCAGGTGTATTGTAAAATAGCTAAAGATTGGAAGAGATAAAGATTATTTAGTTTTACCTATAGAAGAATGTGAGAAATTTTTACTAGCTGATAGTCTATAACCATAAGTGGTTGGCGTGACAAGTCCTCTGTGAATCATACAGTTTAGTTAGGCTTAGGGAATGTGTCAGGACAGAGTGTGTTCCATATGTCATTTATTTGCCCACTTGCTTGCCTACTTGTCCCATTTTTTTTCCCCAAAAAATAAAACAGCTGTACTTTTTTCTGATTATAAAGTAATCTCTGCTTATTGTTAAAATATTCAAACAACACTGAAAAAGTATAAAGAAGAAAAGCAACATTCACTGAAATTTTTACTACTCAGAGATAACCCCTCTTCCAGATATTGGTAAACACTTCTATATACATACTATTTTTCTAAATGGGTCAAATATTCTGCAAATAGCTTAAAAATACACTGTGTACATCTTTCCATGAGTGCAAATGTGGCTCTATGTCATCATAGTTCTTTGGTTGCATAGTATTCTGTGTTGCCTTTTCCATCAGTTTTACCATGTACTACACATTTGCTTTAATTATAAATATCTTTTTAATTATTTTATGCATTTGAGGGGGGCTTTAAAATATGGCATTATTCTCAACTGAAAGTTAAATTCATTCATCTAGTAATTATTCAGTGGTTACTATGTCTTTTTTTGTGTGTATCAGAGACAGAGTCAGAGAGAAGGACAGACAGACAGGAAAGGAGAGAGATGAGAAATATCAATTCTTCATTGTGGCTCCTTAGTTGTTCACTGATTGCTTTCTCATATGTGCGTTGACCAGGAGGCTTCAGCAGACCGAGTAACCCCTTGCTCAAGCCAGCGACCGTGGGCTCAAGCTGGTGAGCCTTGCTCAAACCAGATGAGCCCACGCTCAAGCTGGTGACCTCGGGGTCTTGAACCTGGGTCCTCCACATCCCAGTCCGATGCTCTATCCACTGCGCCACTGCCTGGTCAGGCTATGTGGTTACTATGTCTTAATCACTGTTCAAGGAACTTAGAATAGGTCTGCTGCTCTTGTGGAAAGTGAAGTAACGCTATGAAAAGTTTAAAATAGGTGAACAAAGACATCTCTTTGCCTCGATTTCAAGAGGAGACCAAAGAAGCAATCGCTGTGGCTATTTTATTAGAGGATGGGTTAAGGGCCAGAGGCCTCTGCCTGTGTTCAACCATTTTTACAGGATGCATTATTTTCAACTTCTATATCTTGTTTCTATTTAACAGGGTCATGTTTTGTTTTTAAGTGGCAGGTTTAACTTTGCTTCAGTATAGCATAATATTTCTACTTAAGAATTCTAAAAATTTCAGAAAGGTCAGTTACTTTTCTTGAAAATATCAGTATTCCTGCTTGACAGTATCTAAACTCTACTTCAGTGATTTCCATATGATACCTCAATACTTAGTTTGCAGAGTTTATGATTATGCCACTGAATCTTTTGTCTTTATTGTTTTTTTCCCTTCATAATTCATCCATAGAGAGCTGAATTACTTCTTATAGTTATATTGGTAACTATAAGACATACTACCTACATGTAATTACAAGCAATTATAGTGGCAAATCAAAGATCCTGACCTCCATTTAAAGATCTTATCATTTCCCTCTGTGATTGGTTCACAAAAATATCACCATGAAAGAATTTGAAAGCAAAATCAAGAAATGTCGTTTAACAATCATACAAATGACTGGTGTCTCTAGGACCTTTCACCTACAATATTGATGCCCTTGGTCCTACCTCAAGTAGTTTTTGGTTGTTTTTTAATCAATTATTTGGTTAGAGAAGTAGAAGACACGGGTAATATATTTACAGGATATATGTTGCTGGTGGAAATAGCTGTTCAATAGTGAAACTAAGACTGAAAACAAAATATAATAGGTTATAATATTGGGTCCAAATCAACTATGATAATAATGATTGCCAATATTTTTTACATGCTTCCTGTGTCCTAGGTACTTTGTATGAATTTTCGTATTTAATTTTCACAAGAACTCTTATGAGGTAGGAACTGTTACAATATCCGCTTCACAAAGAAAACTACAACTAGAGATGTTACATTGATTTTATTAAATTTTAAATTTAAAGTCTTATATTTACATTTAAAAAATAGATTGTGTTCAATTTCTGGCCATGTGGTAGATTGAATGTGCAGAGAAACTTCATCTGGTATAGGACACTTAAAATGCTGGCTGGAAATAACTTCATTTCCAAAACATGACTGGGCTGGTAGAGAAGTAAGGAAACTGTGGCTAGAAAGGACAGTCAATGATTTTACAAATGCAAGAACTGGGGGGTTGTGGTGGGTGTCTGCCAATCTTGGTGACCAAGAGTGTAGGTTTTAAAGAGCTATGAGACAAAATCAGAGGTCTTCACATAAAACCAAAACCCTTAAAAGGGTAGTACTCTAAGGATGAACTTGCTCTTGGCTCTAGATAGAAGGAAGGAACCTGAGAATTCTTAACCATAGCCAACATTCAGTTGATTTAGGGATGGAATTCACACTACTTGTGTGTCTCAAAAAAAGTCCAAAGTGAAGATTTAGTTTGAAGCAAATTTATAAGTGTTCCTAGGCCTCTATAAAATATTTGTCTCTTCTGAAAGAACTGGAATTCACACAGTGTGTTTTTGAGGGACGAAGGCTCACAATTTAAAAAGAAAAAAGGTATACCTGAGTAAAAAAAGCCACCATGTTCATGAGTTGCAAAAGCATGGAACTGCAGACTCAAGCTCACAAAGACTGAAGATAGTAGTGTGATCAGATACAGCAAATAAAATAACTATTTAAAAAATTAAAGATGGAAAGAAAACAAGACACCATTAAATATAACAATACAAATGTGAAAAATTAAGAAAATTCTTAGATTAGACTTGGCCTAAGGAGAAAATTAGTTAAATATAAGATGGGTATGAAGAAATTACCCAGAATGTGATACAAAGAAGGGTTAAAAAATATGAAAAGGGATTAAGAGATAGACTAAGAAAGCTCTCTTCACATTCAAACCATAGTTCCAACTAAAGACTAGAAAGATTGGAGGAGAATCCATATTCAAAAAGACATTTAGCTAAGAATGTGTTGGAATGGGTGAAATTCAGGTAGTCCAGTGAATTCTAAGTGGGATAAATGGGAAGCTTCTTCATTGGCATGCACCACATTAAAACTTCAGAACCCCTGATTTAAAAAAATAAAATCTTGAAATCAGCCAGGTGAAAAAACAATATTGAATAAACACATCTACCTTTTCAATTGAAGCCAGAAAACAATGAAATAACTTCAAAGTGCTAAGAGCAAATAACTAGAATTGTCAACCTAGAATTCTTTACCCATTGAAAATGTCCAGAGCATGAGTAAAATAAAGGTGTTTTAAGACATAAAATTGAAAGTGTTCACTGTTAATAGGGTTTCATCAAAGTAATTTCTAAAGGATATATTTTAAGAAGAAGAAAAAAAGTCCCCAGAAGAAATATCTTAGAAGCATGATTAGTAAGAAAACAGAAAGTTTGTGAACAATTATAATAAGTATTTGCCATGTAAAATAATAATACCTAATTTGTGGAAATTCTGAAGTCAATGTAGCTTAAATTAAATATAAGTTGAGAAGCTTTGATCAGAGTTAAAGCATTATAAGGTCCTTTTATTGTCTAGACAAGGATAAAGATTTTGATTAGCAAGGAAATACCAATTAAAATAACTTTGAGATATTATTTGTACACCTGTCCCCATGGGTAAAAATTAAAAAGTTTTTTTAAGGAATTTATTTTACAGAGAGGAGGTGAAGAGAAGGAAGAAGTATCAACTCATAGTTGCTTCACTTGAGTTGTTCATTGCTTGCTTGTCATATGTGCCTTGTCCGGGCAAGTCCAGGATTCAAACTAGTGACCTTAACATTTTAGGTCAATGCTTTACCCACTGCACCACCACAGGCCAGGCTAAAAAGTCTTAAAATGCCAAGTTTCAAGGAAGATGTGGAGGAACAGGAATTTTTATTCATTGGCGAGTATTTAAATAGGCATAATCAGCACTACTTTATAAAATTAAAACTATATATAATATATATATTCTCTACAACCCAGGATGATCACTTCTAGGTATAAAGCCTTGAAAATTCACAAGTATACCAGAGGCCTTTACAAGGGTTATGTAAAAAGCATTGTTATAAACAATAGCTAAAAACTGGAAACAGCTCATTTGTCCATCAGTAATAAAATAGATGAATAAATTGAGGTTTATGCTGGTAATTGAGTACCACACAGCAATAAATATGAGTGCACTTCTCTATTGAAGACATAGGTGAGCCGGACTGGTGGTGGCACAGTGGATGGAGTGTTGACTCAGAGTGCTGAGGTCACTGGTTCAAAACTTGAGGTTGCCATTCTAAAACCAACCTAGCTGCCTTGAACCTGGGATTGCCAGCTTGATCCCGAGTTTGCTGGTTCAATCTTGAGGTCACCAGCTCAATCCCAAGGTCACCAGTTTGATTGCTGGTCAAGGCATATATGAGAAGCAGACAGTGAGATGCACAACTAAGTGGAGCAACAAGTTAATGCTTCTCTCTCTCTGCCTTTCTCCCTTTCTTTTTTCCTCTTTGTCTTTCCCTCACCCCCTCTCAAAACAAAACAAAGGAACATAGATGGATATTACACAAAATGTTGAATAAAAGAAGAAAGTTGTAAAAGAAAACAGTATAATGCCATTTATATAAAAATTTAGGAACAGAAAGAATAGAGCTACATTGTTAGGACTGTAGAGATATTAATATTTTTAAAAAATATTAAGAATGCTAAAAACCCAAGGAACAACTTACTGCAGAAGTCAGGATAGAGGGCCATCAGCCCCATCTACGACACTGTGGACGAGCCTAGGGTATTTCTTCCAAGAAGCAGATAAACTGATCTCATTTGCACAAGGACCACTTAACTATGTCAATAGTCAGGTTTTTTATTCTTCCCTCGAAGATCTCTGTTGTGGGTGTTGATAGTCCTATTTTCTGCTGCTTTGTTTAATATATAGTGTTTCCTTTATTCCTCCTACCTCAATGCCCCACTCATATTTCAGGCTGGGACCTACGCCTAATTTAGAGCTCTCTTTTCCCCTTTTGCCAACTTCTATTATCAATCTACCTTTGCCACCCAGCTTAGTGTATCTCAAGATTCTCTTTACCAAGCCACAGTCGCAGAGCTCCAGGGAAAAGCAACCTGGTCTCATCTTTCCAGGCAGAGAACAGAAGCTCCATCTCCACACATGCTGCAGATAGCTTTTCCAGTCTACCTGAATCATTACCAGCTAGAAGCAGCGGTCATTGGGACTTGGATGTGAGCTGCAAAGTATAGAATTGTGACAACAATTCCAGTGCCATGCGGACTTTTCCTGGGTGTGGACATTTCCTGGACTCCTGCTCCTTGGGACAGCTCCTAACAGACTGAACTGGGGTTAGGTTGCATTTATCAGGGATTTGGCATGGTGTTGGGGCCAACTTGGACTTGGTGAACATGTTAAGGACACTACTCTTTTATGGATTCTTGTATTGGCCAAGAGTTTGCTTTAAGGCTTTAATCACTGTAAAATTTTAAAAAAAAAAAAGTAAATTTCCTGCTAGGACAAAAAAAAAATCAGGATAGTTTTTACATCTAGAACAAAGCTTCAATAAAGTGGCCACATGTGTCTAATAGAATGCTTGAAATGTGACTACACTGAATTGAGATGTGCTGCAAGTTTAAAATACATTTTGGATTTCAAAGATTTAGTACTATAAAAAATATATAATATCTCAATAATAAAACTTTATATTGATTACATGTTGCAATTAATGATTTTACATATATTGGGTTAAGTAAAAGGTACTATAATTAATTTCACTTGTTTTTACTTTTTAAATATGTGGCTAATAGAAAATTTAAAGTTATATACATGAGTCTCATTACATTTGTATCAGACAGCTTCTCTAGAGGCTGAGGGGGGAGTTGAGATTGGTACAGGGCACAGGGTTGCTTTTGGGAAAGTGGCAAAGTTAACATTTTTTTACCTAGGTGATGGTCATAGATGTTGCTATAAAATTAATTATTTACCTGTAGGTCTCTCTATTTGTATCTCTCAATATAAAATATGCATCTTTCTATGTATATAAAACTTAATATTTTTAGAGTGCTTCTAAAATATTGATATTAATGGACTTTATAGGGTAATCATTTAAAATATTGAAGTAGATTGTATGGCTTCCAGACTAGTAAAGGAAGAAAAATCAAACAGAGGGGACAGACAAAAAAATACAGTAATTCACCCAATCCAAAGAAGTGAAGGAAGAGAAAAATAGAAGAAACAGAAGTAGAACAGATAAAAATTATAAAATGATTTGGAGACATAAGTCTATATCTTATAATAAATCATGTAAAAGGACTTGAAAAGATTAAAGATTAAATAGTAAAGATAAAGAAAAAAGGTTATCAGAAAGTACTAAACAAAAAAGTATCAAACAAATAGGCAAAGAACCTAAGATACACACCTAATGTTATACAAAACGATACAGAAGGTTGATAGAAAAAGTTATACCAAGCCACTAACAAAAGGAAAGCTGGATTAGCTATATGATTACAGATAAACCTGTAGGTGAAGGGAAAAAGCACTTCTAGAGATAAAGAGGGTCACTCTATTATCAATAAATAGTTCGATTTGCCAGGAAAATTGTAATTCTAAAATTACATATATACCTTAATAACATAACTTCAAAATATAAAGCAAAACTTGCCAGAATCTCAAGGAGAAATTAATAATCATGAGATATTTTAACATGGGAATATTGGGTAATGAGAAAACAGACAAAATAATTCTGTAAACATATAGAAAAGTTTAATGATACAATTAATAAATTTGTCTTAGTGGTCATGTAGAGAATATATCACCAGCAACTGCAGAATATATACTCTTCTAAGCATGCAGAAGAACATCTTAAATACTTTACCATAAATCAAGCTTCAACAAATTGAAAAGAATCATATTTTGTTATGATAAAACAAGTGGTTAGAAATCAACAAAAAGAAGCCCTGGCTGTGTAGCTAAGTTGCTCAGTTGGTTAGCAGGGGTCTCAAACTCGCAGCCTGCGGGCCGCATGCAGCCTGCCGAACAATTTTGTGCGGCCCGCAGACTAATCCCCTAGGCTTACTTAATTTTATCCAAAATATTTTGAACTTCGTGGATTAGTCTGTGGGCCGCACAAAATTGTTCGGCGGGCCGTGAGTTTGAGACCCCTGGTTAGAGTGTCATTTCAATACACACTAAGGTTGTGGGTTCCATCCCTGATCAGGTACATACAATGAATCAATGAATGTATAAGTAGGTGGAGCAGCAAATCAATGTCTCTCTCTCTCTCTCTCTCTCTCTCTCTTCCTTCTTCCTTCTCCCTCCCTCTCTCCCCCCTTCTTCTCTCAAATCAATAAATTACAAAATTTTTAAAGAGTAATCAAAAGAGAACAAAATAAAATAATTCATACAATATTTGGACATTAAAAATATTTCTAGTCATTCTCAAGTCAAAGAAGAAATTGTAGAGGAAACTAAAATATTTTAAACTGACTTGAAATGATAAAGTACTACTTATAAAAAACTTAAAGGATATAACTACAAAACTAACATTTTAGCCTTAAATACCTTAAAAAATAAAAGCTGTATAAAGGTAATTAGCTAAAATCTAATTGAAGTAATTTAAAGAACAGCTGGATAAACCCAAGGAAAATAGAAAAAATGAGTAATAAAAATTGAAGCGGTGTTAATAAAATAGGAAAGAAAGAAGATATGATAGAAAGCATCAACAAAGCCAAAGTTGTTTTGCTTTTTTAAATTTTTTAGTTAAGTGAGAGGCAGGGAGGCAGAGAGACAGATTCTCACATAAGTCCTGACTGGGACCTACCCAGCAAGCCCCCTATGGGGTGATGTTCTGCCCATCTGGGGCCATTGCTCAGCAACTGAGCTATTTTAGCACCTGAGGTGAGGCCATGGTGCCATCCTCAGCTCCCTGGGCCAACTTACTAGAATGAGCTGGGGAGAGAGTTGAGAAAGAGAAAAAAGGGGAGGGGGAGGGGAGAGCAGATGGTCACTTCTGTATGCCTTGACCTGGAATCGAACCCAGGACTTCCACATGCTGACATTCTGATGCTGAGCCAGTTGGCCAGGGCTAAAGCCAAAGTTTGTTCTTTGAAAATTAATAAAATTGACAAACTGCTGGTAAAGATTGATCAAAAGCATATTTAAAAGGGGAAGGGAAGGAAAAAAATAAAACAGCACAAATAAGTAATACTGGATTTGAAAAAGATGACAAGACATACAGCAGAGATTAAAAAGAAAAGGATATTATGAATATTTTGTCACTATATTCAATACCTTAGGTGAAATAGAATATTAATAGAAATTTACAAATTACCAGACCTTACTAAAAATGTATATGATCTTACAATCTTTAAATAAACCAGTAGTTCAAATTTTGCCACAAGGAAAACATTAGGATCAGAGGGTTTTGCAATTGAGTTCTAAACATTCAAGGAATGGATAATTTCACTGTTAGAAAAATTATACAGGGCTGCAGAAAGAAGTATAGTCTTCAATTAATTATATAACCCTAATATAATTAAAATCTTGAAAGACTGGTACAATTACAAGAATGCAAAATGACAGGCAATCTCATTTATGAATATAGGTGGAAAAATTCTAATCAAATGTTTCCAAACTGAGTCCTGCAATGTGTAGACATATACTATATTAAGACCAGGTTCAGCTTAAGTCATTAATGCAAGATTGGGTTATAATTAGAAGCATCAGAAGGGTATAGAAGACTTGAACAACACTGTCAACCAACTTAACTTAATTGACATTTTCCTCTGTTCAATAACAGCAGACTATGCATTCTTCTCAAGTACACATGGAATATTTACTAAGATAGGAATGCATAAAATGAATCTTAATTAATTTGAAAGTCTGAGTATTGGTAAGAATGCTGAGCAACAGGAACTTCCATGTATTGTTAGTGGGAATATAAATTAGTACAAAATTGGAAAATAATTTGTCAATATCTAGTAAAATTAAATATTGGCATACACTGTAAACTAGCAGCTTCATTCTTAGATGTATATCCTTGAGAAAAGCTTACACATAGGTATCTGGAGACATGTATTTGAATGACATAACAGCTGTTTATAAGACAGTAAGAGGGAAATAACTGCCTTAAAAAAGGATATCTTTCAGTTGTTTGATGAATTACATAAATTGTTTTACATTCATTTAGTCAAATACAATGCAGATATAAAGTAATATGGATGAATGCTGATTTTATAAAGCAAGTGATAGGAAACTTCTGCTTCTGGCTATGACTAAGACCCATATGTATCTCTCTGACCAATGCATTAGTTTCTCTGGGGTACATGGAACTCCTAGGTACTAGTGTGTACACATTTATAATGGATACTACTTAATTGCCCAGAACCAATTTGCATTCTTCTTAGTCTCCTTGTTTTTCTTTTTTTAAAAATCTTTTTTATTTTTCAATTACAGTTGACATATGTTATATTAGTTTTGGGTATACATCCCAGTGATTAGACATTACATGATTTATGTGACCATTCTGATAAATCTAGCATCTATCTGACACCATACATAGTTATTAGAATAATATTGATTATATTTCCTATGCTGTACATTTACATGACTATTCTGTAACAACCAATTTATACTTATTAATCCCTTCACCTTTTTCACTCATTCCCCCAACCCCCCTCCCATCTGGCAACCATCAAAATGTATTCTGTATCTGAGTCTGTTTCTTTTCTGTTTGTTCATTTATTTTTATTTTTCGATTCAATTGTTAATAGGTATGAATTATTACTATTTTATTGTTTGTATTTTTGATCTCCTTTTTTCCCCTTCTTCTTTAAGACCCTTTAACATTCTATGCAATACCGGTTTGGTGGTGATGAACTGCTCTAGCTTTTTCTTGTCTGGGAAGCTCTTTATATGCCCTCAGTTCTAAATGGTAGCTTTATAATCTTGGTTATAGGTTCTTGCTTTTTATCACTTTGAATATTTCTTGCTACTCCCTGCTGGCCTGCAAAGTTTCTGTTGAGAAATCAGCTGACAGTCTTATGGGAGTTCCCTTGTAGATAACTAACTGATTTTCTCTTGCTGCTTTTAAGATTCTCTCTTTGTCTTTAACTTTTTGCATTTTAATTACAGTGGGTCTTGATGTGAGCATCTTTGGGTTCATCTTGTTAGGACTCTCCTTACTTACTGGATTTGTATGTCTATTATGTTCACCAGGTTAGGGAAGTTTTCTGTAATTATTTTTTCAACTAGGTTTTCAATTTCTTGCTCTCTTTCTTCTTCCAGCATTCTGTGATGTGAATGTTAGTATGCTTGAAGTTGTTCCAGAGGCTCCTTATGCTAGCTTCATTTTTTGGATTCTTTTCTTTTTTTTTTCTTTTGCTGTTCTGATTGGGTTTTTTATTTTTTTAAAACTTTATTTATTTATTTATTTATTTATTTATTTATTTATTTATATTTTACAGAGACAGTGAATCAGAGAGAGGGATAGATAGGGACAGACAGACAGGAACGGAGAGAGATGAGAAGCATCAATCATTTGTTTTTTGTTGCATGTTGCAACATCTTAGTTGTTCATTGATTGCTTTCTCATATGTGCCTTGACTGTGGGCCTTCAGCAGACCGAGTAACCTCTTGCTGGAGCCAGTGACCTTGGGTTCAAGCTGGTGGGCTTTTGCTCAAACCAGATGAGCCCGCGCTCAAGCTGGCGACCTCGGGGTTTCGAACCTGGGTCCTCTGCATCCCAGTCCAACGCTCTATCCACTGTGCCACCGCCTGATCAGGCAGTTCTGATTGGGTTTTATTTCTTGTTTGTATTCCAGATTGCTGATTTGATGATCAGCGTCATCTACTTTACTGTTGATTCCCTCTAAATTATTCTTCATTTCAGTTAGTGTATCTTATCTGATTGATTCTTTTTTATAGTTTCAGTGTCCTTTTTCATGCTGTTGAAATTCTCACTAAGTTACTTGACATCCTTATAACCATTTTTTTGAACTCTGTATTTGGTAGTTTGCTTGCCTCCATTTCATTTAGTTCTTTTTTCCCGGAGATTTCTCCTATTCTTTCATTTAGAACCTGTTTCTTAGTCTTCACATTTTGGCTGCTTCCCTGTATTTGTTTCTATATATTAGGTAGAGCTACTGTGTCTCCCAGACGTGGTAGAGTGGCCTTGTGCAGCAGGTTTCCTATAGGGTCCAGTGGTGCAGCCTCCCCAGTCACCTAAGTTGGGCACTACAGATGTGCTTCTCTGGAGGCTGTGTGCATTCTCTAGTTGTAGTTAAGCTTTGATTGTTGTTGGTATCACTGAGAGGGAGTGACTCCCAGGCCAGTTGGCTGCAAAGTCCAGCTGTGACTACAGCAGATTCCAGTCTCATTTTTCTTTCTTTCTTTTTTTAAACTACTTTATTTATTGATTTTACAGAGACAGGAGAGAAAGGGGAGCACGGAATGGGAAGTATCAACTCATAGTTGCTTCATGTTAGTTGTTCATTGCTTGCTTGTTGTATGTGCCTTGACCAGGGCAGCCCAGAGTTTCAAACCGGCAACCTTGGCATTCGAGGCCAAAGGTTTATCCACTGCACCACCACAGGCCAGGCACCAGTCTCATTTTTCAATGAGTATTTTTGTTTTATAATTAGGATCACTTATTTTTACAATATTGTGAGTTTTTTCATTAGCAATGTAAGTACTTTCCATGTAGCAACTTTTTAGTAAATTAAAAAAAAAATTTAAGCTAGAGAGAGAGACAGACGGGAAGGGAGAGGGATGAGAAACATCAACTCATAATTGTGGCATCTTAATTGTTCATTGATTGCTTTCTCATGTGTGCCTTGGATGTGGGGCTCCAGCTGAGCCAGTTACCCCTTGCTCAAGCCAGTGACGATGGGTTCAAGCCAGTGAGTTTTGGGTCCATGCTAGCAACCATGGACCCAAGCTGTGATCCCACGCTCAAGCCCACACTTAAGCCAGATGAGCCTGCATTCAAGTTGGTGACTGGTCAGGCTTTAATAAATTATCAACTACCTAATATTTTAGTGAATTACTACATTGTTACTTTCTCATCCATTTCCTTATTCTAGGATATTTCAGTTGTCTTTGGCTTTTCAGTATTATAAATAATATTATACTAAACATCTTTGTAAATAAGGGAATATTCTTTGAAGACTTAATGGACCTACTGGATAGAGAGCAGATGCAGAGATAGATGTGACAGGCAAAGTTTGGCATTTGGGTGGCACTCAGTAAATGATTATTTAAAAAGAAATGTTTATTGATTTTACAGAGAGAGGAGGTTGGGGGAGTGAGAAGTATCAACTCATAGTTGTTTCACTTTAGCTGTTCATTGCTTGCTTGTTGCTTCTGGTATGTACCTTGACTGGGCAAGCCCAGGGTTTCAAACTTGAGACCTAGTGTGCCAGGTCAATGCTCTATCCACTGTACTACCACAAGTCAAGCAGTAAATGATTATTGAAATCATTTTAGATCTAGTATAATCTCAACACATATGTATACCCAAAGGAGCCTTAGATAGATCTGAGCTCAAAGAAGATGTGGTGTGATGTGTCTGTCAAAATTTGGTAATTTTTTTGTTGTTAATAGACTCATAGGGCCTTCCCTAGAGGAAGTAATATTCCCATTCTGACTGAAATTCCTACTGTTTCTATTTCTGGTTGTTTTTATATTTTCCTAAAAAGAGCAAAGGAAGTAACAATGCTAATGTTTTTTATGCTTGTCAAATATTTCGAAGTATTATGCTGGGTACTTGGGACTCATGTTGCAAGACGGGTTTTGAAAGTAGTATGCTCAAAGATGACTTACGGGAAATGGTGTTTGTTTTGTGTCTATTAAAGAAAGCTTTGGTGGGGATGGTGTCAGTTTATAGTCTTCAACTACATGAAGGTTATTATATGGTGTAAAGGGAGCTTTGTATGTTTACAGTGAACATAATTAAACTTAAACTATAGAAAGCAAATTTTGGCTGAACCAGAATAAGGACTTACTAATAGCACTATCCACAAAACTAGAGAGATGTTTTGCAAGGTAGTGAGAATTATACAATCTGAAGCTGGGAAAAGCCACTTGTTTGAAATATCAAACATCTCCAATAAGGAGAGATCAGATTTAATGTCATTCCAACACAGAATTTGGTATGTACATTTTTTAAAATTAAACTTAATGGAGTGGTATTGATCAATAAGAGTACTACATCTCTGCAACATTTGAAATGTTGATTGCGTTGTGTGCCCACTACACAAAGTCAAATCATTTTCTATTTACCTTGTATTTGTCCTTCTTTATTCTCTTCCCTCACCCCAGGTAACCATTTCACTTTTATCTGTGTTCATGAGTCTCAGTTTTATATCCCACTTATGTGTGAGATCATATAATTCTTAGCTTTTCCTGATTTACTTATTTCACTTAATATAATGTTCTTAGGGTCCATCTATGTTGTCATAAGTAGCAAGATGTTTGTACATGTTTAGTCTTTAGATGAAGGCAGATCCTGTTAATACTCTTTAAAATAATTTCTTACATCCATCCCTTTCAGGTTCTTTTTTTTTTTTTTTTTTTACAGAGACAGAGTCAGAGAGAGGGATAGACAGGGACAGACAGGAACAGACAGGAACAGAGAGATGAGAAGCATCAATCATTAGTTTTTCATTGTGCATTGCAACACCTTAATTGTTCATTGATTGCTTTCTCATATGTGCCTTGACCGCGGGCCGTCAGCAGACCAAGTAACCCCTTGCTTGAGCCAGCGACCTTGGGCTCAAGCTGGTGAGCTTTTGCTCAAACCAGATGAGCCCTCCCTCAAGCTGGCAACCTTGGGGGTCTCGAACCTGGGTCTTCCACATCCCATTCCGATGCTCTATCCACTGCACCACTGCCCAGTCAGGCTCCTTTCAGGTTCTTTATCATCTTATGCCTAAATAATTTCAGTAACCTCCCTACTGGAATTCTTGGTTCAATCTTCTTGACATTCTGATACTGAATTACTTTCCTAATAGAACTTCCTGTGATACTGCATAGGTTATGCTAATCACACCTTTAATTATTCTTCATTGCCTGTAGGATAAAGTTCAGACATTTTAGTCTGGAATTCTTGATTATAAATTAGACCCTCATTCTTTTATTCATTCCACCACTGTTTAAGATGAACTATTGGGAAATGGTGTGTGTTTCTTCATGGACAGTGATTGGTAGAATAAGATAAAGCACTATTCCCTATAAGAGTAACTTCAAAAGGGATGGGAAGATGGGCTTAAAACAATTCTTTGTTTGTTCACTTGTTTAAAAAAAAGTACAGGATTTTGAAGAAAATATTTAGAGGACTCTTAAGCCAGTGTAGAGCTCAGAGAAGGCTTAGTTTGTTTTGTACTACTCCCCTGCAAGAACTTTCTGTCCTAGTCAGACTGGTCTATTTTTTTTCACTCCAAGGACACTTGATTAACTACTGACCTCATGGTGTGATTTTTTTTCCTTCTAATATCAAAATATTCTCCTCATACCAGTTTTCATACTGTACTCCCATGGTAGGTCACATTGCATAGCTTCCTTTACCTCTTATATTATGCGTCCCTTTTAGGGTACCTTATCTGAATCAGAAAACTTATTTTTGCATCACATTTGTCTTTTATTTATGTGTCAGTCATTATTTTATTAGCTAAAGATAGTAATTATTTGTTTAAGAATGTAGATACAGGCCCTGGCTGGTTTGCTCAGTGGTAGAGCATCAGTCCAGCATGTGGAAGTTCTATGTTTGATTTCTGGTCAGGATATGCAGGAGAAGCAACCATCTGCTTCTCCTCCCTCCCTCCTCCTCCTTCTCTTTCTCTTGTCTCTGTTTCTCTCTCTTCTCTTTTCCTGCAGCCATGGCTTGAATGGTTCTAGCAAGTTGGCCCTGGGTGCTGATGATGGCTCCATGGCCTTGCCTCAGGCTCTGAGATGGCTTAGTTGCCGAGCAACAGAGCAGTGGACCCAGATGGGCAGAGCATCTCCCTGTAGGGGGCTTGTCAGGTGGATCCCAGTTGAGGTGCATGCAGGAGTCTGTCTCTCTGCCTCTCGCTTTACTAAAAAAAAAAAATGTAGTTAAGGAATACAAAATACTGTTTCCTGGCCTATGTTACAACCACATTCTATTTGAATTTGGTGTTGCTATTTCACTTTTTATTTGTGTACATCTTTCTCCCTAGTGAGATCACACACAGCTTGTGGAGGTGTCGTACTATTCGTATTTCTCTTTCCCCCAGAGACTTGTACACATGTCCTGTACAACTGGCATATAAAAGCGTTTTAATAAACATTTGTTGAATAAATGTATATTGACTTTAAGAATTAAATAATCAAGGTGCTGAAATAATTGAACCTTCCATGCTTGACTTGAAATATTCTTTTTTCATTGCAAAGTAGGCCTTCTCTGATTCCAAGCCCTTTCCCTGCCTTTTGAAGGCAAATGTACTTGGGGTTCCAGTTTCAGCTCAGAGTGACTTTCCAGCACTTGTAGGACTTGCAGGATTGTAAGTCACTGTAGTGTTTTCTGCCATACCAGACTGTGGCATTAATTACATCTGTGGTGTGCATGACCAGGAGCTACATAAATGTGTTAAGATACAGAGAAATTAAGTTATTTGTAATTGTAGCCCATAAAAATCTCTCATTTTCTTTGTTTCTCTTCACTGATCTATTCTTTTATATTTCCCTTACTTTAAAAAGTAGGGGATCTTCTTTTATTCCAACCTCCCACTTTTACATACAAGGCTGTACAGCATTTGCAAACTCTGGACCTGGATTTTCATTTTCTGAACACAGCCCTAGTTGAGGCCTTACATTGCATTTACTCTTTTCACACCATCATTGTTAATATCATCATTGAAACCACAACTCTTGAACACCTATTATGTGTAGGGAATGGCACTGTCAAAAAGGCAGTTTAATGTCTTCTAAGATTTATCCTCAGTTTGACCACATAGGAGGATGCTCTTTATTATTGGCCTTTTCTCCATCCTCGCCAATGCTTTGGTTCATAAATTGCCTTGCTTAGAGTTCATCATCATACCCACCTGCATCTGACTCGTGAGCAGCTTTACATTCCACTCAGCAGTGATGGTTGTTTCTTAGTGGAATAAGAGAAAAACACAGGGAAAGTGGATAACCATAGTAACTCTACTGATTTTGCCACCATTATGGCAAATTGTTTGTGGTTTGTGGAAATAGACTCTCTTTTATCAATGGTTGACTATCAGTTCCCTCTTCTGGAGAGAAGTCATTAGTTAACTCAGCTCGAGGATTTGTCTGAGGAGAGCAGCACATCAGTTAGAATGCTAATTCACTCAACTGGCAGCAAGCACAGTGAAATGACAGCTTGGAGGGGGGTAAGAAGAGTGTCTGAAAATGGCAGCAGATTGGTATTTCGAAAGGGGAGGGAAATTTCATAATGATGAATAAGAAAGATGACATTTGGTGCTCACATTTAACTTGCATTGGATGTCCATATAAGGGTCAGTATGCATAACCTCTCTTGATTAGGCCTCCGGCTGCCCAGCAGCTGACTGGGTGTATACCCTTCAGACTGTAACCAAAAGAAAGGCCTAGATAATTAGGCCAAGTTGAACTGCAGGAGGTAGCCAGCTTCTCTGCTGCCTCTTGTATATTCATGACCCAGCTTGATTGATGGAAGGACAGTGTTTGGTGACACTGTCATTTGCAAGTTGAAAGGTAAGACTACAGGCTGGAGCCAAGATCAGATGTGCTTTAAAGAGGCCTACAATAAACTCATTTGGATGCTGATGATGCTCACATATGCATTTCTTTGTTTCTTACTGTTTCTCATGGACATCTGTTAATTTGTAGAAATTAGCTTGGTTATTTACAGTTAAAACCTCACACTAAGTAACGGGATAGTTTTGTTTAAAAAGTTGTACAAAGTTGCTAGTGATAAAATTTGATATGGGTCTCAGGTGTTTTTATATGATATTTTCACTTATTTCTTATGTAGGAATTTAAAATATATTTCTTGAATTGATGTACCAACAATTGAAGCCAGTGACTTTGGGAGGGGGCAGGAAAAAAGTTAAATGAAATGTTTCTTATATTTCACATATTGCAGAACTTTTAAGCACTGCTGTTAAAACGTTTTCCACAAAGTATTGCTTTCATAAGTCTATTCTATTGTTTATCAGAAGACACATGAATATCTAAGGTTCACTTTTACTATTATGTTGCATAAGAAAGGTCTTTTATTCATTCCCAATTTTTTCTGTTTACCCAAAGAGCTGGTTAATTCCAGACTCAGCAAATGAGTTAAAAATACTAAAGGAAGTTAGAATCCTAAGACAGAAACATGAAGTTAACCTGAGGAGGCATCTTCAAAGTATAGAATCAAAGTTCTAAGTTATTAGGAGAATGAAGACCATATTCTGTATCATTTAGAGAATGAATACAAAATTATGAATTTAATTCTTTTAATTAAAAGGACATGAAGAAAGGGAAGGAAAGATTGATATTTTTAATATACCTGTTTCATAAATATTAAGCTACCTCTTAAATAAATCTTTTAAGAAACACCACATAGATGTGACCACTGTTCTTATTATTTTATTTTTCAATACTTTCAGTTGTTACATTGATGCTTTTGGAAGATAGAATTGCTTTGCTATTGCTAAATAATCATAAACCTAAAAATGATTTGAATACTTTTCCTGAAAAGTCCTTAGATATATTACCTAACATATTTTAGATATGTTACCTAACTTTAATTAGTAACCATAATTTCAGATAACATGTAAAAGCTGTAAAGTGCTATAAAAATGTAAGTATTAATAGTAGTAGCTGTTGTTATTATTAACAACCAGGAAGCCCACTAGTTGTAACAAATAAAGTCTTCCCATTACATTTTTGTCAACTAAATGTGACTGATCAGATATGAAACTTTTTTTTTTAATAAAAGCAAAACAGCAGAGAAAGACTTAACCAGCTCATTCAGTTACTTTCCATATTAATTATCTGACTTTACTTTTCCCATCAGATGCTGGAAAGGTAGTGTTTCCAACTGACAGTAATGTTTTTTAAAGAAGGTTCTAGCAGGTGTTGAAAACACGTTCTGATTACTATAGAAATCATGCATACTCCTTCTAAAGTAATTGCAGTTTTTATTTAAAGGAGTAATTTTATTCTTTAAATTTTTTTAAATTAATAATTTTGTGGGGGGGGAAGCATCAATTTGTTGTTCTACTTATTTATGTATTCATTGGTTGATTCTTGTATTATGTGCCCTGCCCAGGGATCAAACAAGCACCCTTGGCATATTGGGAAGACACTCTAATCAACTGAGCTACTGGATCAGTAATTTCAGACATTTAGGATAAGCATCTGAAATGCAGTATCCTAAAGCTCTCTGTATAGTATTAAATATTTTTTTTTGCTGTAATTGATGGTAATTATTTCTAAGTCAGAAAGTTATCTTTTAGCAGAAAAACAATATATAAAATGTTAATGAAAATTTCATTTTTCTCACTTAAATCACATCTCAGGATGTAGTTTTTAAGATTTTGCTTATTGATTTTAGAGAGGGGAGAGAAATAGAGAGAGAAGTGGAGGGGGGTGAGCAAGAAGCAGTTGCTTCTCATATGTGGGTGGTGCCTTGACCTGGCAAGCCCAGGCTCTGAACCAGCGACCTCAGCATTCCAGATCGACACTTTTTCCACTGCGCCACCATAGGTCAGACTCAGGATTTTCAAGTACTGATATTCTTTTAGATTTTTCTTACCAGAAATTAAAAGTGAGGTGTATGGGTTTTTCTGCAAAAAATGTGGACATTAAAAACTGTCTTACCGAATAGAAAGTATTCCAGGAATTTTCAAAAAAGAGAGCTGTGCCTTCTTGAACTGAATTCAATTGTATTGTGTATTTTTCTGCTAGAGAACAATATTCATAACGTGTTACTGTTCTCATTAAGTCTCTTCAAAAACTTAAAGGTGTCACTTTGTCAGGAAATTCTGGGTTTTTCCAGTGATAAAATAAACTTGACACTTGTTCTATGAAGGCATTTTCTGCCTGCTTATCAGCTCTTCAATTTATGGCTGTGCTTTGAAATTTGTGCCTGTGATTCCCATCTTTGAATTTACTCCAATTAACACATAAACCCTAATTAGCTAGATCAAGGGACTTGGGAGTCCATAAATGGAAAGTGACATGGCAGAGCTTGGCAGCTGGCATCAAGGCAAGGTGACAAAAATGGGAAAGTATCAATTAGATGACATTGATGGTAAAACTATGTGTTGAGATGGTAGATTTTGACTATTCTCTGTGTCACTGCTGTCTTCAGTACAGGGCATAGGAATTGTTTGGTAAAATGGCAGCTAAGTTAAAGTATTGAATTTTAGGTAAATTTTAAAACAATAATGATAAAACCTGAACAGCATTTTAATTCTATTTTGTAGCATTATCACTGGCAATAAATTATACATTTCTACCACAATAAATTTCTGTGGATTTTTCCATAGTATACCTTAGTTCCCATTTTTTTAAAAGTTTTATTTTTATTCATTTTAGAGAAGGGGGCCAGAGAGAGAGAAAAGGAGGAAGAGCAGGAAGTATCAGCTTCCTTAGGAGCTTTAATCTCATATTCCATGATCACCATTAAATGTTAACTAAGTTCCAGATTGCAGTTTTGGATTACATACAGTATATACAGTTGACTCTTGAACAATAGGGGTTTGAGCTGTGTGGGTCCACTTATAAGAGGATTTTTAAAATAAATATCACATTTCCCCATGTGTAAGATGCTTCCATGTATAAGATGCACCTTAATTTTGGGGCCTGAAATTTGGGGGGAAAAAGTATTACATAAAGTTATTGAACTCAAATTTTATTTATCATAAAATTTATATACCTCCTCATCACTGTGAAAACTCCCATCCATTAGCTTGTCCTCATCTGTGTCTGATGATGAATCACTGTCTTCAACAATGAGCACAAAAACAAGTGCGAAAAAGTGGGAAATGCAAGTAAAAGTCTACAACCACTGTATAAGATGTACCTAGTTTTTAGGTCCCAAATTTTTCAAAAAAGTGTGCATCTTACACATGGGGAAATATGGTATGTACAATATTGTAAATGTGTTTTCTAAATAACATTTTCTTTTCTCTAGTTTAATATATTATACATAAATACAGTAATCATTATAATGCAGGGTTCCCCAAACTGCGGCCCCCTGAGGCCATTTATCCGGCCCCTGCCGCACTTCCTGAAGGGGCACATCTTTCATTGGTGGTCAGTGAGAGTACCTGGAGTACTGTATGTGGCGGCGCTGCAAAGCGTGGTGGCGCTCATGTACAGTACTACTTCTGGTGACACAGGATGCACACTCACAGCTCCGGAAGTGCGTCATATCACTTGTTACAGCTAGCAGTGACAAATATGGAACCAGACATTGACCATCTCATTAGCCAAAAGCAGGCCCATAGTTCCCATCGAAATACTGGTCAGTTTGTTGATTTAAATTTACTTGTTCTTTATTTTAAATATTGTATTTGTTCCCATTCTGTTTTTTTACTTTAAAATAAGATATGTGCAGTGTGCATAGGGATTTGTTCATAGCTTTTTTTTTTTTTTCTGAAGCAGGAAACGGGGAGAGACAGTCAGACAGACTTCCGCATGCGCCCGACCGGGATCCATCCGGCACGCCCACCAGGGGGCGATGCTCTGCCCCTTTGGGGCGTCGCTCTGCCGCGACCAGAGCCACTCTAGCGCCTGGGGCAGAGGCCCAGGAGCCATCCCCAGCGCCCGGGCCATCTTTGCTCCAATGGAGCCTTGGCTGCGGGAGGGGAAGAGAGAGAGGAAGGAGGGGGTGGGGGTGGAGAAGCAGATGGGCGCTTCTCCTGTGTGCCCTGGCCGGGAATCGAACCCGGGTCCCCCGCACGCCAGGCCGACGTTCTACTGCTGAGTCAACCGGCCAGGGCCTGTTCATAGTTTTTTTTATAGTCCAGCCCTCCAGTAGTCTGAGGGACAGTGAACTGGCCCCCTGTGTAAAAAGTTTGGGGACCCCTGTTATAATGTATAACATAAAATATGTGTTAATTGACTATGCTATCAATAAGATAGCAGTTGACTCTTAGTAGTTGAGTTTGGGGAAAGCCAAAAGTTATATGTAAATTTACAACTGTGTGGTGGTTGATTGGTCCAGGGTCAACTGTAATTCAACAGTGAAAAAAATTAGGACTTTGTAAACATTATTTCAGTTTTAGGAATCTATTGTGCAGGAAAAGACTTGTGTCTCAATTGAGGAATGTTGTCAGCCTCTGTGCATCTCCCATTACTTTGCAGCGTAATAGGAGTTAAATATACAAGAACTAGGCTGCTTCTCTAGTTTTGTGGTTTCAGCTATCTGGTTTCTAACATTAGTCCGTTCAAGTGAGTGACTGGGTATTTGTAAAGAAGGTTCTGAAGGATATTTGAAACATTTTGTGATCATTACAGAAATTATACATTTTTAAATCTTTGGAACCAGCTTGACCTGTGGTGGCACAGTGGATCAAGTGTTGACCTGGAACCCTGAGGTCACCAGTTCAAAACCTCTGGCTTACCTGATCAAGGCACATTTGGGAGTTGGTGCTTCCTGCTCCTCACCCATTCTTTCTCTCTCTCTGTGTCTCTCTCTCTCAACTCTCTAAAATGAATAACTTAAAAAATTTGTTTAAAAATAATCTTTGGAACCAAAGAATGATGGATTTATTTTTTTCTTCATTAAGAACTGTCAAAATTGTGATTTAAATATATATCATCAATTAGATAGTAGAGGTTATATATTTAATTTTTTTTTGATAGCCAGTGTGCTTAGTTTGTATTTGTCTTGAATGTATTTGTCTTGAATGAACTACAGCAATGATCTGTAGTTATTCAAGTATTTGATTTTAAACCTCGGCTTTGAAACTGTGGAGTTATTTTAGTTGCTATTGTCCCTATTTCAAGTACTACAGAAGATGGGGGAAAGAACTCTTAGTTGAAAAGTTGCTATTCTAGAGGAGTATCTGAAACATTAGAAATCTGCCAGAAGGCCCATTAACATAAATGTTTAACTGAGACACACAAACATGTAATGAAATGAAAATGTTTCATGCATTAACTTGCTGCAGAAGGAACTAACATAACAATTAGAACAACATTCTGCCTACTTAGACTTAAATTTCCTAGGGCAGTGTTGACTTAGTTTAAGTCTTTTAACATATACAATAGTTCATTCCGTTTTTAAAACGAATTCTTCTGTTTTAAAACATTTAATCATGGGGCCCTGGCTGGGTGGCTCCGTGGAGAGAGCATTATCCAGGTGCGCCGAGGTCACAGGTTTGATCTCGGGTTAGGGCACATACAACAAGGATCCAGTAGGTGCACAACTCAATGGAACGACCAAGTGGAACGAGTTGATGCTTCTCTCTCCCTCCCCCTCTCCTCCCCTCCCTTTCTCTCCCTCAAATCAATGAAAAAAGACTAAAACATTTAAACATGGTACAACGTAGATGATTGGAAAGGAATGTTAGGCATATACTTTCTAGATAAGGGTTTGAAAGTTCCCTTATCAGTTCAGGATCTACTAGAAATACTAGGAAGAAGCTATTTCTTTCCTACCTTTACAAAGGAATGATGTCTACATTTTATAATTGTGAAAATATCAGAGGCTGTCATGAAGCAGGGACCCCAACTAATACAGAAGTAATCTATAATATGGCTATTTTGTCCGCTTGCCATTTTCAATCATTCTTGTCACTGGTACATTGGTGGCTGTGCTGGTAACCTGCCTTATAAGGAATACCCTAGCAGTGACTAAATGATGTGCTGAAGCTTTTTTACACCAACAAAAGAAATTGAGACTTGAAAATCAAATGATTTCCACCTCACTTGTACAACCTATCCATTGACTTTTTTTTTAGCATGCTGATCCCAGTTGCATGGTCATATGTTGTAAACCACATGGAACTATTTCAAACTGTGATGGGGGAAGTAGCAACTGCAAACATTCCTCCTTGAAGCAAGTGGTTGTCCTAAACTGAGCACTGTAGAATAAAAATGGAAACATAAAAATAGCAGTTGGAAAGATAAAACAGCATTTATAGTACTAATAAAACCGTTGTGCCTTCCACAGGAAAACATGCTTTGTGAACTAATGCTTACCTGAAAGGACTGTCGAGTTTCTGAGAGTTATAGCTGTTTTTGTAAGAGAAGCACAGAGATTTGCTTGAGGGCTGAGTGATAGATTCGCCTGCCTGAAGCATCCCAGTGTGTTTATACATGGCTTGTATGGCAGCTTTCATAAGACATTTACCCCATGATTTGCGATGAGCTTATGTGTGAATAATTAATGGCAATTAATCCTTAATTACAGTAATTAGGCAAGTCACAGGAAATTAAGCTGCAGCTGGAGAAGACCATGCCTGGGAAGAGAGGATTGGGGGCTGTGTGAATGTGCCATTTACTGACAGCATTACTAGGATGCGCAGTGTTCAGCAGCTTTGGCATTTCTATTGGCAGCCTTGGGTAGGACAAGAGTGCTTTGCATTAGAAGCAATCTATAGTTGTCTACAAGAGTTTTAAGTTCAAGTGCCAAAATGTGTGTTGCATATGGTGATTATCTAAGTTTATTGGTTGCTATAACTCAAATGAGTATAATTGCTTTTGGCTTGATAACAGTGACATTAGAAACAGGAGCTTTTATGCGTTCATAGGTTCTATTGGCATGAAACATGATGCAACTTTTAGAAACAATTCATCCAGGTTTGCAGTTATGAAATTGATAATGTAATTGTTTAGAAATTAACTGAGAAAATTTCAATCAAGAACAACAGCAGAACATAGTGTCTTGGTTGAGAAGTTAATTACTTTATTACTAGTTGCTTTACCCAGTTAAATATGGTAGTACACAATGTGCAGGAAATCTATTGAGTGGAATATACACTCAAAATGAAAAAAATGTTGAGATTATAAAAACTTTAAATAATTCACATTACATGCTAACAAAGTTAATGTGTAAGAATCTACAAAGGGTGAGTATTTTAAAAACAAGCAAAGCAACCATTTCGTAGAGAGAGCAGCACGGCCCTACAAATCCCTGGTGAGAGATGTTCATAGTTCCTCTCTTGGGAACACACGACTTCTTCTATTATCTACATTGAATTAAAAAAATCATATGGCCATTGTGTACCTAGATAAAAAAGCATGTTGAGGAGTTATAAAGTTTGAACTTCAGGAATTTAGACCCACATAGATATGATGTTAAACTTATCTGAGCTATTTATCTGTTGCAGTCTTTATACAGCTATTACAATAGCTAGGGTACTCCTGATAACAACACAGTTACTGGGAAAAGGATGCATTGGTCAGATAGTATAAAGTAGGCAAAATTACATACATGGTATTTTGTTTAAGTTTATATAAATTTATTGGAGACATTTGTAAAGACTTGACCTTTTGTACAAAAAATAATTTAGAGGTTTTTTTCTATGTAATTTGTGATCGGTGTATTGGATACAATAAGCTGTTTTGCTTATTAAATACTAAATATGCAAAGCTTTATCTTTCAAGAATACCTTTTCTTCTAAGACTAAACTGATGGAGAGTGAAGTTATGTGACCATATATAGATTATTGCCTTCTGTACTTCTGGTTTACTTTAAAGAGGAAGTAAGTCACAATAGCTTAATAATAGTCTTGATTTTATAAATGATTTTTCCCCTTGAAATAAGCAACACATTCATTTTAATATGTAGAATCGGTTTGCTAGCAGGGCGACAGTTTAAAAAGGCTTCCAACTGTGACACAAGTGCAACCATATTGCTTCCTATTACTCGCTAAGGTAGTTGTTTAGAAGAGAGAATGTTCTCCCTGGAAATGTTTAAAGTGCTGTAATTTTATTTAGGATAATGAGGATTTATAACCATTTTGCCATGTGAAAACCTGCCTTTAGACAGAGTGAAATAGCCTGTTTTGGTTATTGAATGTTTTTAACTCTAGGGTGTGTGTGTGTGTGTGTGTGTGTTTGTGTGCGTGTGTATAATGTGTGTTACAACAGTAAGGAGGTCTTTACGTTGTGAATTAAGCTGGTTTATTCTGTATGTTGGCCTGTGTTACATATGAAATATTAAGTTATACAATTCAAGCTTGGCCTATGTAAATGTTTACCTTTCTTTGTGTACTGGATTTCTCTATTTGAAATGTAACCAAAAAGAAAGTCTTGGTTCTTATTTATACAAATAATTTTAAAAGTGACTGCTGGGTATCCTTGGGGTCCTTACTCTTTATAACTTTGCTCATGTAAGTTGTACCAGAGGAAGTTATTTTGAGTGATGGTCAGGTAGATTGTGCACAAGGAGAAAGTTGTGATAGAAAAGTGCATAGCAGGATCTGTGTTATTAACATTAAGCAGGACATTAATGTAGTGTGTATTATCATTAAAAATTAACCTAGAAAATATAAATTTGACTTATATTACTTATACTGCATTCTAAAGCACTGTCTCAACTCCCACTGTGAAATAGTTTATTTAGACCTCTGCCTCTGCTATGGGAGGGGGGATAAAGGAAAGGAACAGTTAGAAATTTGTATCAGGTTTTTATCTCCTCACTGAAAATCTTAGCTCTCAAAACATTCTAATTTCCCTCATTTGAAGGTTCAAACAGTTTCAAATTACTGCCCATGGATTGTTCTTGACATCCCGAAGAGTAGATTTGAGCTGTGGAAATGCTGGAATGTGTTTTTGTGCTTTTCCTGAACAAGGGAATTCAACGGGTAAATTACAGTCATTTACTGGGAGTGTAATTTACTGAGAGCCTTTAGGCAAATGCAGGAGAAAGGACAGCAGCAAAATGGAAAAAAAACAGCATAAAAACTGTTTTGTGTATTTTTTCCCTTTTCTCATTAAGTATTTATTCACATAAGAGTTTTATGAATTAATGGATGGTCCTACAATTAAGACAGATAACCTTTTATTCATTTTCACTACTGATAGATCAACTATTTAAAACAGTGATTGCCATATGAAAATTACAATCTGACTGCATTTTTGAAATTCTAGTTTATTTTACATTTAAATCCATGTCTGTCTTATTGAAAATTATAAGGAGATGTTGCTCTCTCTTCAGAATGATTATAGATTTTACTAATTTGGATTTTTTATTACTCTAGCAGTCAAAAGTTTTAAATTTTCTAAATGGACAAATTAGTGAAAAGACTTCATACTTTAGTCTCGAAAAAGTACTGTTGTACTTTTGTCACATACCACGGATGAATCTTATTTTAAAAAGAAAAATATCCATACCATTTTGGTTATATGCAGTTTTAAACCAATACAAGACAACCCAGCCATTTTATTAAAGGTTAAAGAGAAATTTTATGAAATTGTCAGCTAATTCTTTATAATATAAATATATAAACATTTGTGGCAATTCTTATAAACAGTTCTGACCAGTTCCTTTCATGAAAACTGTGTGCTCTGTAGTAAATGCTAAGCAAACAGAAAGCTGTGTTTCAAAGTGGTTTTGTATAGCATATTGTAATTTGACACTTAAGTTGTGCCCTGCATTACCCTGTGTCATAATTGATGGCTAAAGAAAAGCACACGCTATGCTAATCATTTGTTAGAATAGCTTGTTAAATTGTGGTTGCCAATTTTAAATAAACTATGGAATGGCTGTCTGTATTTTAAGATTTTGTAGCCTACAGTTTTAAACAGTCATTTTAAAGCTGTTTTTTTTAAACTTTGTGTTGCATATGCACAGTTCTGCCCTTGCACACAAGGTCAGCATGTTTGCCAATTTAATAGCATATTATCAAGAACAAAATCAATGAGCTGCAGGTTTTACACTAGTATCTCAAGGGACTTTTATGTTTATACTTTATTGTACTGGTCCTAAATTTGCTATCCTTTTTCAAATATTAAAATTGATATTTTAATACATGATGTGTAAAGTTCCTAAAAGTAAAAAGTTCCAGAATTAGAAGGCTAATTTAGTTACTATTATAAAGTCAGGGTAAATTTATTTTATATTTACTAAGCACAGTGACTAAATATAAAGCAGCATATATTGATATAGTAGTTATTAACTGCAGAATGCCAATAAGAATTTCGTTTAGTAAAATGAGACTCAGGAGATAAGATTACTGTGCGTAGTCAGTTTGTGAGTCCACATTTTTAAAATATATGATGAGTCAGTTATATCATGTAAAAAGAGAGGAGTCCAAAGTTGGTGAGAACACTGACTTAAAATTGAGAGTATTAGACCTCTCTCCTCTCTAGTGAAAGAACCAAAGCATGATGAAGGAATATGTGTACTTAGACATAGAGAAATGGTTCTTCTGTGGAGAAAAATGATTTAATGTGCAGAGAAGGGTTATTCATTTTTAAGAGATTAAAAGTGACTTGAATATAATACCTTTTAATTTGTAATAATGGTCTGACGGGCTGCTTACTGTCTAAAGTAAAGCTTTTGATCGGCATGTTCATTTTGATCTCTTCTGTCGTGCAGTGTATTGAATGAGTAAAGGTATTATTTTCAATTATTGTACGTCTCCTTAATAAGGCCCGTAAAGACACGCAGGTGGCTTTAGTTCTCAATCATTTTATAGACAAATAATGTACAAGGTTGTTCTGTGGCCTACAGTTGACCCCTTTGTGTAGGGGAATTCCTTGAGAACACTGAGGATGAAGTCACTGTTATATGAGAGAAGAGGTGGCACACATACCTTACAGAAATGCTCACTCTCTTGACGGCATTATTTGGGAGGCATAAGATTTGAAATTTGAATTTTGTTGTTTTGTTCCTTAACAGCACCTACTGCACTGGTAAGTTGAAATGTGCATCGTAGGCTTTCTTATATAAGGATTTTTTAAAGGAGGTATGTGTTTCTTTTCTAATGTATTTCATTTCTTCTCCTAATTTCTGTAAAAACTAAACATTAGAAGTTTTGGATTTGATTACCATTATAAAAATACTTAAGAGCCTTTATGCAACTGATAATTTCTTTATAAATTTATAATACCCTGTTTCATAAGTCTAACTAAATTTAAGTAATTAAATGTGTATATTTGAAATGTAAATTCTTAATTTTAAAGTATTTTTAAAAATTAAGTATATATACACAGGATTTTGTGCTAATTTTGGTCAGACAGCATAGACTTGGGAAGTCACATTCTCTGCTCCTTTGTGAAAGAGGATACATCTAACATGGAATATTCAAGAAGATTATGAATATTAAGTAAAAATTATTTTAAAAGATAACATGCTTTTTGGTGTAAAATGTGTTTTGCACGTTTACTTTCTATTTTGACTTAAGTATTTTCTCCTATGGCAGGTTATGGGGGGAAAAAATCAATGACCACAAATTACAATAAAATGTCTTTAACATAGTTTGATTGGAGGCAGACTAGCAGTAATGTAAATCAGGCACCTTGACTCTTCAGCATCCCCAGTGACGTCCGCCTTAATTTTAGTTAAGTGTGGAGTCACCCAGGATTACCTGTGGTTTCTGGGTGATTTCTCACTCGGTGGAGAGCTGTTTTTTGGTCCGGGCCTCTTCCTTTCTGGCTGTGAGGTTGTTGAAGGGCGTCTGCACACGCGTGGAGTAGGTGCGCTTTTCACACGCACTGGCCGACCCTAGGCTCGCTTGATTGTGCACACACGAAGCAGCTTCACTCTTCTTCTGAAGTCCCGAGTTTTGCATAAAGACGTGTTAGGAATCTCGTTCCTAAAGAATCTAGAGCAAGAAGTAATAGGTGTATGGGCGCTCAGTGTAAGCCCGAATTCTGTGTTCTGAGTAGTTTTTGTTCTCATCACCTTGATGAAACAATCTTGCAGCCGCTCTGCATTCCGTGGCATTTGGAATGAATCCCTGACAGGCTGATTTTCCACCCCTGTTGTGATGCTGCTTTCTCTAGTTAATACTCCTGTGTAAGTGTCGCACAAAAGTAAACCCGAAGAGCCCGCACATGTCATGGAGGCTGCTCCATTTACATTAATTATGCAGTCAGGGCAGTGAGAATCCGCTCTCAGCCCAAGAGGCGGGGGCTCGCCACTGCGGGGAGCGGAGAGCAGAGCCCGGAGCCCAGCAGCAGGCCTCCCAGCATGGCCACGGGATCGCTGCTGCAGCTGCGGGGCCACCACTCCACGACACGGAGAACAATGGGCGCGCCCCGGAGCCATGGAGCCATGGGGCAGAGTGGCACGGCGGCCCGAGCCGCCCCTGCTCCGGACACATTCCAGGCGGCCCGCCCGGGTGGGCTGCGGCGGGAGAGTCCAGCGCTTCCTGCCCGGCCGCTGCCGCCGCGCTAATGCTTTCGGGTCACTGCCACCAGGGAGTCAGACCAGAGCGCAAGCCCGAGAGTTGGTGCCTTTCAAGTTCAACCTGAAACTTGATTTGAGGCCTGGCGACTGTAGAGGGTGGATTTCCCTGATTTCAAATATGTATCTGGGCTGCTGCGGACTCTGGTATCTCAGAGGATAGAGGGGACGGCATAATTACTTTGTCTGACAGGAAAAATTTCTAAACCAAATACAAAACACGAACAATAAGGGGAAAACAGTGGTGGTGGTGGTGGTGGGGTGGGAGGGCAAAACAGACAAAAAACAACTCTAACCCTTCACCATAACTTTGAAACATCTTCCAGGAGGTTTCCCACCATAATTGGCTCTATCGCATCCTAACTTAATGGCTGTTTGTCAAGGGGAGACTGAATTCCATAGGGAATTCCACAGGGAATTGTACAAACATTTACTGACTACCTGCTATGTACTAGGTGACGGGAAGTTATTACCTCTTTATTGCTGTATGGAAAACATTCCAGAAAATTAAGGTTATTGTTCTTTCTAGAATTTAAATATGGAAACCATAGAAAAATTGCTTTTTGGTCACTACTGTTGCCCCCCACCACCTCTTTCCCCAGTTACTTGGCTGTAGTCAAGAAGTATTGGAGCTGGTAGGGAGGATGAATGTACTTTCTCTATTCTTTTTGCACTTTTAAAGGGTATCAGTAAAGATTATTCTTCAGCGTTTCTACAGTGTTGTTTATGCATCTAATTGTGTAGACTTAGAATTGTATGCTTTCAAAGAATGACTAACCAAACATCCATGCCAATAGAACAGCAGAACACTGAGATTTGAAAATCTTTTTAATAAAAGGATAATTTGAGCAGACTTTCCCCCTTTTTAGATTTGCAAAACAATTCCATGGGCGCATTTTATATTTTTCTGTAAAATAAAGGATTGAGTGTGCATCATTTCATGAGTAAATCCATGTCACATTCAGCCAGGAGCAACCACTGAAAATTTTTCCAAAAGGAATTAGGCCATCCTTTCAAGGCCATGTGTAGTGCCAGCCATGATGACAGTTAGCTCTGCCCAGCCAAAGGCATAAGTTTTGATGAAATCAGTGTAGTACCTTTATCACTTTCTTTCTTTCATTAAATAAGAAGATAGAAAGTATTATTTTTAAAATGTTTAATACTCTTCTGACATTTGTACCTTGTACTTGTTCCAAAAGTGAAATATTTTCAAAAACAAATGCCATTTGCTTCTTTGGCCTGTTAAGAAAATGTTGATTCCTTTATATAGTACACATTTTTAAAGTCTCATGTGATTGCTTAAAATATACTATTGTAGATGACTCTTTCTTTTAAATGGAAATATACAAGTATGCAACTTTCTAAAATGAGTGTTGAATCATAGGAAATTGTTGGTATCTGATCATTTTGACTTTAAAAATGGTAATTTCATGTGGTTCAATCAAATAGGATTGATAACACATAAGTGAAATGAAAAAGCAGATATTTAAGTACTTAGATACAACCATTGTGAAAAATGTGTGCATGTACAAAAGATTGTAATTTCATGTTACACAAATAGAATAAATATGTGTGGGTCCTTTATTCCTTCATTAAATTGCTTGAATTTATAATGAACAAGAATTTATTGTTTTAAAGTTTTTAAAAAATATGTTCATTGATTTGAGAAACAGAGAGAGAACACTGATTTGTTGCTTCACCTATTTATGCATTCCTTGGCTGATTCTTGCATGTGCCCTGATGGGGATCAAACCGGCAACCTTGGCATATCAGGGTAATGCTCTGACCAACTGAGCCACCTGGCCAGTACCTGAACAAAGAATTTATAAGTTTTTTTTCTTTTGAGCCTCAGGGAGAACAATCTCTATTTTTTAAAAACAACAAAATTTAGCCTGACCTGTGGTGGCACAGTGGATAAAGCGTCGACCTGGAAATGCTGAGGTCACCGGTTCGAAACCCTGGGCTTGCCTGGTCAAGGCACATATGGGAGTTGATGCTTCCAGCTCCTCCCCGCTGTCTCTGTCTCTGTCTCTGTCTCTCTCTTCTCTAAAATGAATAAATAAAATAAAATTAAAATTAAAAAAAAAAAAAACAACAAAATTAAAATCATATACCAAACTTAGTGATCCATAAGCTCTTGGAATTTTAATTTTGTATATCCTTGTATTATTATCTGTATATATTCTAAGTATAAACATCCACAATTTTATTTTTTGACTCTGTTTCTAGTTCAGTTAAGAGTTAAGGAGTACTAATATGTACACTTTGTTTTTAATTTTGCCTGAATCTAATGGGAGCTTCCAAAATTAGGCCTACTAATCCAGTCAGCATTTTAATTGGAACTGTACTTACCAGTATGGCTCAACTTTTCCCTTCCACCTACTCAGAATAGTTTGTATCATAAAATCATTCACATAATGGTTTGTTTTTGATGCTATTATCTGCGATATTTTTATCTCTAAGATAAATTTCCATAAGTTGATTTTTAAAATCAGAATACAAAAGTGGTAAATTATGAATATACTTATTTTAAAAATATTTAAATAAGATACTCATCCAAAAAAATCATGTTGTTACTTAGTATCATTAGCTTTGACATCATTGTATGGTGCCAGATTTTAGTGATATGAAGCTTATAATACTATTTCACATTTTTATCCACTAAATAAAAACCTGCCTTGTGTTTTATTACAAAGTAGGTGGCCTGAAGGAAAAATATATGTATTCTTTCCTTTTGGTATAAAATATGCATTTGGGCTTCTCATTTCATCCCCAATCTGTGTTATTCCTTAAAAATGCAGAACTGCCTGAAGTCCTCTTTAATATTTAATTCAACAACTTTTTAATCTGTCATTATGCTGTGATGAAGTAAGCATCAAGTGTCGCTGAAAAAGATTAAATTATACTTGGAAATAGGAATTGAAATGATTTAGGGTTGGAGGCTGAATATTTGCTTTGCACAAGTAATAATAATAGTAGCTTGGGTGAAGAAGGGCTTTGGTTTGGCTTTAATGTCTTTGCCTTGCTGTGCTCCCCTGTGGCTTCCCCTGATTTACACTGGCATTACTGAGCTTTATTTTATTTAAATGGAGGTAGAACGCGGAAATTACTACACTACAATACATTAATTACTCCATACTATTTCTTTGTACTGATTTCCCTTTTTTTCTGTAAACATCATAAACAATGATGCAACCTACCCAGTATGGATAGCAGCTGTAAGCAGTCCTGTAGTTCTTGTTAACAAGCTTATCTCAGAAAGGAAAGGCAGTAATAATTAATATCCATCTACAGAATAGTGAGAAGCAAAGGAACATTTATGTTTTTCCTGTCATAGAAGATGATGTCCTTCATAAGAATAAGCTGTGGCAGAATGTGTTAATATTTTAACCATTGGATTTTACTTCTTGCTTTTAACATCTAGACTTTAATCTGTGGACTATTTTGTACTTAAGGATAAAGGTACAAACTTTTAGACCTCAGTGACTCTCGGGTGGTTCAACAGGTGAAAAATAAAGACTAACCTCTTTGGAGTACTTGGTCTCTGCATAGTTTGCCTCTCTCTCTCTGGAAATCTATTCAGGGGTATCTGGCTGCATAAACTTATTTTTAATTTAGTTCTCTAGCTCTGGCTACATGAGGCTAAACAATCAGTCAATTTAGTGGAGAAAACTAATTGAGAAATCATTTGATCAAGTACATAGAAGAGCCCCATGTGGTTGTTTGAAAGAATGTTGTGTTTCATTTTTACTGTAATGCATGTGTATTGGTGGCTTATGTATACCCCGGTTGTGTCTGTAATGAATGTCTTTAAAACATACTTTCATCTGTCATGATTTGGCACGATGATGATCCTTTTCAAAATAAGGTTAGGAATAGCTAAAATCTTGACATGCAACACACCTGTTGGGATGTTATCAGAGGTATATTCAGTCCCAGGAATCCATTGTATCTGTAACTCAGATGTCTGCTTCTTTAGCATCATGTCCTATCATGGGACAACAGGCCTTCTCCTTACCTTTTTGGAATATTCCAAGTGAGAATGTAAACTTACTGCAGTAAATTCGGAATTATCTATTAATTATGCAGAATTAAAAAAAAAACTGGCAAAATGTTTTTAAGCTTACAAAGCGTTTAGTACCCTCTTCTTTTGTTGCCCTTTTTGCACCTAAAAAAGTCTAAAAAGCATTTCGCAAGTGATATATTTACTTTTTTCAGAAACTCTTTTGTAGCTTGAATTGATTTGATGCCCCGCCTAGTTGAAATCCTTGAATATTTAGCTCCGCCCTTGATCAGTGTACAGGCAAGGAGTGGAAGGTGGGACAATTGTATGAGTATCATTCTACATCTTTCTCTTGTTATCTTTAAGTATTGGAAATTGAAGTTCTGTTGTTTTTGATAGGAAATCACCTCTTATGGTTCATAAACCTATATTTAGAGCAGGGGTCTCAAACTTGCGGCCCGCCGAACAATGTTGTACTGATTTATTTTTGTTTTCAACTGCAGTGAGTAAAGTGTTGCGTAACAGTTGCCTTTTGTAGACCTAGTGCGGCCCGCCAAAGGGCTGTGATCTTGCTCTGCGGCCCACATGCTGAGTTGAGTTTGAGACCCCTGATTTAGAGGAAAAGATTCACAGATTATTTACAATTTAGTGTTTTGACCTGGGATAATATTTGGAAATAATTTAGTTTTTAAACAATTGGCCGATGTTTGCCTACACAGTGTTATTCCTATTATGATATGCCTTTGTCAACATGTGTCTTTTTTGCTGTAGCACAAGACTAGTTGGCTTTCTGAAATCTGGTATGCTTGTAGGGTAAAGTAAATGCATGTCTTTGTAGAAAAATAAATAAAAAGAGCAACCTGAGTCAATAAGCGGGTTCAATTCATGCCTACAGCCATGGTGGACAGCTCATTTTGTAGATGTGGGTGTTTTGTTTACATTTATAATGCAGCTTTATTTAATGCTGACAGATATAGCTTGTGGCAAATGATAGTCAGAATGTATGAGCAGTCATAATGCTTCTGTCTTCTTATAGTGTGCTGCTGAAAATAAGCAGTTCACCTCTGTTTTTATTGAGGAAAGGATATGAGACAGCTATAGCTTCGTGAGGCTATTTATTGAGTTGTTTTACTAGCTGTGAACATGCCGCTTTATAGCAGTTGTGAAAATGGACTTTGCTAGTGTGTGGGAAAGGAAATAACATTGCAGTATACAAGGGTAGTAAAAAATCTCTATAAATAATTTTTCAGGCTGTGGAATATTCTCATTTAAACAGGCAGAATGGGTTGTGATTTTGGCTAGGTGTCAGTTCCTCCCACCCCCAACCCCTTCTTAAAGTCACTAGATTGGAATTAGTCATATAATTTGGGAAAATTTTTGATTCTATAACATTTAATTGGGTTATAATTTAGGAAAACTTATTTATATACCCACCTAGATTTAGCACAGCAGTGTGACCTTTGGGACTTAAGGATCTATATTAACCACCTTAGGGTATAAATGACAAAATGTGTAGAAGGCTGCATTTGTGTGTGATAAGACATATCTGTAAGGTAATAATAGTATGTTTGTTTTTTAAGAATGTATGCATGATTCCGAAAAACCTATATTCATATACTGTTTATAATGTAAGAGAGAATTCAGATGTGTATGTAAGTAGCACACAGTTGATGGAAAAATTATAAAGTACTTGTATTTTGACCCCAAGGATTTATTATTCAAAATAATTAAGAGAGAGTGACAAACTAACCACAGAATTTGAATTTGTGTTATTCCTTTTGTCCCTTAGAAATTATAGGCACTCACTACACCTGTACCTTTTAACCCTACAACAAATTGTTTTAGTTTTTATACTAGCTTCCTTTTTCTGCTACTAAATCTGTCTAGGCCTACTAAAGCTTTTTGATGTACAGTTATTTATTGCCTACCATAATTGTGATGGATATAATACTTTTTATTCTTAAACATAAAAAGGACCATTAGAAAGGTACATATTTGAAATTTTTATTCAAATGTTCATCATACAGTAGTGAGAAGGTAGGTACACAAATAATATTTTTATGTATGCAAAATAATTTAGAACGCAATGTGAATCTCAGCAGGTGTTTCTTCCATGTCTATGCTCAAATTTCTATGGAACACTGAATATTAAATAGAAATAACCCTCCATTGATATTGTGCAGCTAAAGTTCAATTTAATTTTCAGGTAAGGTTTTCTTGGACACATGTCATTTTCTTTTCATGTAAATAAGAGTCAGACTACTTAGATTAGAATATGCTCAACTTTATAGAGTAAATCAAAATGCTGCAAAGTGCTCACTTTCTTTCCTTAGTGCTTATATTAAGGCATATCTGTTACCACTAAATATATGGATTATAGGGATGCTGTAAAAATGTTCTTATTTCCTTCTCCACTGGCTGATGAAATGGGTTAATCTCTCAGTAGAGCTATTTCCTTAATTCACCACCTGTTTTCAAATCCCTAGTAACCAACAAGGTAAGCGAGGAGGTTCCTCTGTGTGTGCCGTACATACCTATTTCACAGAGAGCGAAACCCAGAATAAAAAAATTACTAAAAAACTGCCATATTTAAATTACCATTCAGCAGGCCAATTATGTCACCTAATGGCATCTTTTCAATGGAAATTTTCAAAGGGCATACCTCTATATAAAGGACATTTATCACCTTTTCAGCATATTGTGAGCATGTGATAGACACATAACATAATGCAAATTTTATATTTTTGATTTAGAAACAAAGGAACTGAGTTTATATTTGTAAAACTGAATGTGGGCTTGGCTATTATGGTTAGAATGTCTCAACTGTATATAAGTAATCATTTATTGTTTAAATACAGAAGAGGCTGTAACAAAATGCTGTCAAGAGCCATCACACTCATTAACCTGCAAGCTAATTAGCCTCCTCCTGCCTGATTGCTGACAAGTTCTTCAGTCTGAACCCATTGCTGTTGTGTCAGCAGAGAAGCACAGAGTGAGGTAGAGGAGGTCTCCATTAGATGTTTGTGAACAAAGTCTCAGCATTAAAGGTTTGTTTTCTACACTCTAACAAATGTTAGAGCATTCGTATTCCCAGTCATAATTAAATCGGCAACTCTTAATTATTGTAATTAGTATATTAACCATTTCCTTTCCTGTTCGTCTATAATGGACTCTTAGAAATTACATGTAACTTAATGTGATTTAAAAAAATTATCAGTGTTTGAAAGGTTTCCATAGTCAAATATATATCTAAATGCTATGGAATATTTGAAATATGCATAATAAAATCACTTAAATGTACTGTCCTGTCAAAACCAGTACATACAGGCTTTATGTTCACATCTTTTTTTTCCTGCACAAATATGACATTCGTTATCCGTTAAAAAAATTTTTTTGCTGGTAGGCTAACATTTCTTAACTAGGTTGCAACTTAGCATTGGAATGATAGAACATTTTGTAAATACATATTACGATTTGAATTCATTAATTTGTGGAAGACTAATTCATTTAGAATAGCTTCTTGAGGGGAAAAACATAAGATATTTTGCTTGTTATACCATCCACTCAAATTCAAGACTTTATGGAGAAGAGTACCAGAAAAAAAAAAAGAGAGTATATTTTAAAGTGGTAAGTGTTCTGAGTATGAATTGATGAAGCCTTTTCTTGATTTTCAAAATTATTGCCACTATTGCTTTCTGGTAAATGTTACTTACAATTTTGGTTTAAGATATTTGAATCATTTTCAACAAATTAGAGGTCTAAACCATTCTAAAAGGTCACATATACCAGCAAAATCACATACTGAAATTTATTGTACTTCTACTTTATGTAGGGAAAACTGCTATTTGAGTGTATCTGATTTAAAAGTACTGGATTAAAATAAGAAACAGCATCAAAGTTTATGGGCGCTTACTGGACATGGGCAGAAATATCATTTGCATAGCATCTTATATAGATCTTAAACTACGTGAATATATATTTACTACTAGCTAGCTTTAGCTAAGCCCTAATTAAGGAATGGGTGTTTTAAATAAAATTTAAAGCACACTTATTATTTAATCATTTTTATAGTGATTAAGATGTTACTGTGACTTACTTCAATTATCATTCACTTACAGACAGCAATAATTTTATGAAGAACTGCCCAGTGCACTACAAAATACATCATTCTTTAATGGATGTGACTTTTTAACTATAGTGGCCTATCCATAAGAATTGTAGCTTGAGCCTAAAGTCACCTGTGTGATGGAATAGATAATGAGGTTCCTTTTGTACTATAGTTGTGTGGACCTGTGGTCTCTTCACTAGGAGAGGCAGATTTGAGGTCCTGAAGCAGTGTTCTTGCATTTTTAGAATAAAATTTATCAGTTGAAATCTGCTGTTGTCACCAATAAAGTCACCCTACCATCACCCATTCCCTGCCTCTACCCCCCACTTTTTTTTTAGCATAGCCTGATTCTGAGAGAATAGCAAAATTTTCTCCCAGAAACTTCATAATCTCTTTTAGAATGTAATGCAACTTAAATTTCAGGTAATTTAGTGTAATAATGACTCAGATTTGATTTACAAAGTAAATAAAATGAATTTAAAGGCCTTTTGAATTTTAGGGCCTATTTTGGAATTATTGGGCCACTTATAGTTTATAATCTTTACAGAGTGGTAACTAAAATCTGCACTTACTGAAGGAAGGGGACCTGTGTAACATCTAACTCAGTCCTCTCATTTTATAGATAGGGAAATGAAACTCTGGTGGCAGCTTGCCCATGGCCATATAACCAGATGGTACAGCAGGTATGAAATGAGGACCCAGATCCTTGGACTTCTAGTCTAGTGCTCTCAGTTTCATAAATTCAAGTAGTGGGTTGATTTCGTGTTTTCTCTCGAGTATCTCTGAGTGTTTGTGTTATAGTTATTTTATATTGAATGTTAATGTTGTTTAAAAGCATCTGAAATGGGAATAGTTTTAATAAGTACAATTTATTGTTTAGAAGCTCAAATTTATGTAAAACATTTAGTCTTTTCAAAGAATATACAAATACTAAAGTAGGAATGGTTTATGTAAAAGTGATTATTTAAAAAAACACACTCCAGTTTGACAACAAGGGGTATTTTCCTCCAGTGAGTTATTTAATAAGAGAAACTTCTGTGGTGTTGAAGTAATTGAGAATTGAGGACATTGTCTTCTGTAAACCTGTGGTTTATTCCTTTGGCAACTCTGTATATGGAACTGCTGAAGAGTAGAGCCCCCAAAAGTATTTTCTTGATATTAGCTCTCATTTATAAACCAGAATAATTCTGAATGTTCATAGTAAACATTTGGAGATAACCCAAGGCAAATTTAATTTTAGATTGGGCTTTTGCTTAATGTATTATTCATAGTATTATATCATCAGTTAAGCACATCTCTGATAGTAAACTTAAAACTTAAAACTTAATAGTAACATCCACCCTAATTTGGTTGAGTCAAATAGTGACCTGACATGATTTGTTTTTCGTCTTAGTTGTGGATAATTTTGTAATAATGGTGGGATGGGGTAATTTTCTTTTTCTCATTCCTCTCTTCCCCTACCTCACCTTTTTTCTTTTCTTTTTTTTTTCAAACACTTCACCATTTTTGCTGCATGACCTGGTTTTGCATTTTTCTGATTCTCTCTTCATCTAATTAGTATGTTCTAAAAAGACCTGGACCACTTATTGTACAGAGATGTAGCCTGTGGGTATTTAATAAGGAGCTTTCAGTGCTACATTTGCATCTTTTGCTTGGGGTCTGAATAGTGAATTACCTTTAAGATCATTAGAAGCACTGCTGTATTGTTAAAATCAGGCCACAATATTCTAATGACAATTTAAAACTTCAGGCTTCCTGTATAACCCAGGTGACCCCAGTGTAATTGTATGTAGTGCAGAAGACCCGAGGATAAACTGCTGACGGTTCAGCCCATCCCAGGGTAGCCCCCACAGACAGGTAGCTTCACACCTGAATAAGTGGTGTAGAGACACAGTGAAAACAAGTGAGTCATATTCTAGTTATGTGTACTCAGATGTATATATTACTCATAATTATAGAATTTAGAGATGCTAAATTATATAATTTAGCATCTTTTTTGTAGTTAATATTTTCACTGGTTTTCTGATCTCAAATTGATGTGATATTTACCTGCTACCACCAGTAATGCCAGGAAACTTAACGGTAGCCAGTAACAAAAGTGACTTAAATATAGAAAAAGATAGTGATAAGTTTCATGTTTTTAAATAAATGCTTTTACTTAGATGGCATTTATAAATTCACCAGCTGGCATTTACTCTGTATCTGAGCTTCTTGACTACATATGAAAAATGAATATAGATATTTTTGTACAACTAATTTTAGTAGATAACATATGTTAATTGATTTCAAATTTTAGCAATTGCACTTCAAAATTGCATTTCTGAAATCGCTGTTTCTTAATGAAGTCTGAAGTTACTTAGTTGTGATCAATAATTTCTGCTGAACAGCTATATATAAGTTTTAGCACAGTGCTGTGCATATAATGGGTACTTAGTAGAGATTTGTTGAATGAAAGTATAAATGAATGAAAGATCAATCTGAGAAGAATATAAACTAAAAGAATATATGCTTAGCACAGAGTGGGGTCTCTGTAGTTAGTTGAGCTAACTATCCATTTATATATTTCCAGACGGTCTTACTTCCAATAACAGTTTAAAAAATATTTTTAAAATAATAACCGGGCAGTAATTAACTTGAATTTACCTAGAAAGCTTATCTCATCCTTTTTACTTTTTTGTTGTTATCAGTTACTACTCAAGAGTTCTCCACATAAACTGTGAAGAGTAGCTACCTGCTCTGACAGGATCCTTGTTTAAACCATGACACTGGCTGTTGTCTTTTCTTGGACCTTCTTTTAATTGTCTGTCACCTTCATTGTTAGAGAAACCCAAATCTTCTATTTCTTGAAGAAGCTGTTATATTTATATCTTTTAGCTTTATTGTTTTAGTTTTATTGTGGAGAAAAAACAACTTGTATTTTAAAAATAAATTATTATTTTCTTACATGGAGGCAGATTAATGGCAAGGCAAATATGGTATGCAGAGATGTTTATGGCAAAGTAAAATCAGTAAATTTTTAGTTAAAACTGGATCTAGCTTTTGCATATTGTTTGAAAACACTATATAAGGTTTAACATATTTATGATCAGAGCTTGGACCAGTGATACTCTGTTAAGTAATTTTGCAGGATTTTCTCTTCTAAGAAGAATTTGTTGTACTTGCATTATTGTTTCCTTTGGGATTCCAGACAATGACTCTGTAGTCTGATTCATTAATATTGGTTGTCTTCAGCAGAGAGTATCCAGATTTGACCTGCCAAGTATTAAATTTTTAATGTATTACTAGTTCTTTCACAGAGTAAGGCTTGTCTTTGTTCTTTGTATTTTTGTACCAGTAAAGCTTGAATCAGATACCGATTTAATTTGTGGTATCACTAAATATGCCTCAGTTTAAAATTACATAACACACATGCACAACTGTAAAAATGTTTATTGGTGAAAATATTTCAGTATAAATAGCTACTTTTAAAATAATTATAAGTATGCATTTCCAAATTTATTTTGAAAAGTGCCAGGGGTGCTATGTGTAATATACAATAAGTTAATTATTATGCTATTAACATTGATGATGTTGAATGTGTATTAGTTAATGTGTTAATGACGTGTTAATTACTGTACATGTTGTGAAGACCCTTCAGGCTTGTTCTATGATGCAGCATGTCAACTTGAACCAGACCAAGTAATCTGCAAAGCAGACTGTAACTCTTAAAAATAACACTTGTAAACATAAATTATAAATTAAATTATGCTTTTTATTATCCTTTTTCTTTCTGGTAGAATGAATAAGTAATTCTTCTGCTATCTGCACCTGTTAGAACCTCATACTGTCAGACTCTGTTTTCCCCAAGAGTATTGAAAGAAATTTGTTATGCAATAACTTCCGCGTTGTTTACGCTCTGGCATTTAGTATATATTTTATATAGATTCATGTGTTTTGCAACCTGAAAGATCTTTTTTGTTTGTTTGTTTACCAGATTAATTTATAATGAAAGACACTCAGTCTTTTGTTTGATTAGCACCACTAGTTTGTATTTAAATAATACTTGAACACTTTCAGTGGTGGCGCAGTAGATAGAGCATCGACCTGGTATGCTGAGGACTCTGGTTCAAAATAACGAGGTCGCCAGCCTGAGCACAGACTCACCAGCTTGAGCCCAAAGGTCTCTGGCTTGAAGCCCAAGGTCGCTGGCTTGAGCAAGGGCTCACTGGCTAAGCTTGAACTGCCCAGTCAAGACACATTTGAGAAGCAATAAATGAACAACTAAAGTGCTGAAACTATGAGATGAAGCTTCTTATCTCTTTCCTTTCCTGTCTGTCTACCTTCCTCTCTCTCTCTGGAAAAAAAAAAAAGTTATATTTGTCATTCAGTCTATGGCTCTTCAAGCTTGTTGACCAAGTTTCAACTACTTGGCCAGGAGATCAGTCATAAAAAACTGGATGACAATTTCAAATCATTTGAAAGAGGCCAGAATTTGTTGCCATTTGGGAACACGGAATAATACAGGGCTTTTTATTTTGAGAGGGGGAGGCATAAATACAGTTTCAAAATGCCAGTATTTGAACTTTATTATTTAACTTTTAAATTGATAGTTGCTCACTTCTTTCTAATTGTCAACACTTTTGGAAAATATAAATGGTGATCATCTTTAAGAGGCTAATTTAGAGAAAATAATAGAATTATAGAATACAAATTCATACAATATTTATATTTATCTCTTCATAATCATTGTTTGATATTAAAGAAAAACATTCATAAAGAGTTCGAGTTCAAAAATGAACCAAGGGTTGTGTAGTGAAGGTATTTTTTAAACGACCCAGAAGTAACTCTTAAAAATACACAAATAAAATAGGAATGAGTATTTTTGTCAGGCCATTATTCTAACTTTTAGATTCTGTTAACATAATATGTGCAAGGATGGTGAAGAGTTTAGGCTGTAAAAGCTAGATTACCCAGGTTCAAATCTTGGCTTTCACTGTCTAGCTGTGTGACCGTGAGCATGGTTTGAACCATGCTGTGCCTCAGTTTCATGTGAGTAAGAGTGGGTGTAATAATAGTCCCTAACTCTTAGGATTGTTGGGTGAGTTAATAGGGTAAAATGAAGCACTTGAGCAGTGCCTGGCATATAGGAAGCACCCAATAAACGTGATCTTATTAACCTACCTTTAATATTATACTGAAAATTATTTGGAAATATACTGCTCACAAAAATGGGACATTATTGCATCGTATTCATTTTGAAATATCCCCTAGTTTTTGTGAGCAGTATATATAATTTCCATAAGCCTTTTGAATTCTATAGGACCCATTATACATGTGAATTTTTGGTTTTCGGTCATTGTAGACTCTCATACTTCATCACAGAAAAACATCTTACTTTTAATGATGATTTTATTACTACAGTATTGTTCACAGCCACCTGGAGTCATCCTAGGGTTTTTTTGTTGTTGTTCATCTCACCTTGCTTGATTTCTGTAGCACAGCTCTTGTTGAGATTTGTATTGGCGTGGAAGGATATTCCATCCAGAACTTTGGTCTCCCTTGCAAATATTTGTGCAAAAATCTCTTGTTTACAGCCCTGATGTCCTCTTGTAATTCCCATGCAAAAGGGATTCTAATAAATCTTGTGCTCAGCATTACACATTGTTTGTTTTAGCTGCCTTCCACTTCATGCTTCCTCCTTTTAGAGTGAGCCATTATGAAAGGTTAGATTCACAGTTAGCAGGCTTTAGCTCTCCCTTTTGAATCAGTGAGGTTGCCGTTTTATTGCTCTCCGACTTACACTTCAGTGATGAGAGTAAACTAGCATCAGATTAAAGGTCAGCAAATCCCATCAAAGAGAGGAATATTAGGGGCAAAGATAGTTGGAGAGGCAGCACACCACTGGGTATTGACAGGGTGATTCCAGGGTATCAGTCAGCAGAATTATAGCTGCCCAGAGAGTCAGTACAGCTTTAATGAGCCTGTGTGAAGAGGAAGAGGGTGGATTTATGTAGTTCCTCATAATTTTCTGTAGAGACTGTTATTGCAGACATTCTGTGGAGTGTTCTGGTCTTTCATTTAATTCAAAGGTCCTGGAGCTTATCCATCCTCTAAATTCCTTTTTGTTAGCTCAAATCAAAGTTGACATTTCCATGGTTTACCACCGAAAATACTCTGTTCAAAATCAGGTTTCTTTTGGCAATTTTGAAATCTCTATACTGTTAACATAAATGTACATTTATATTTATATTAATGCTTACATATTTCCTCTTCAGAAAAGTGGGTTGAATAATGAACATTTTTTTCATAAGTAAAGAACAGGGAAAAATGTACATTTACACATTGCCCTCTAAGTAACTGGGAAAAAAAACCAAACTGATTTTAATTTTGTTATGGTTCTTTCAAAAGGATTTTAATATTCATTCTCCTTAAGTTAACTTTTCTAATTAATTGTTTATATGCCTGTTTATGTATGCCCTATCTCAGTCTTTATGCCTCCAATACCTCTAATCTGGAAAAAAAAATTTTTTTATCTGGGGGAGGAAATGAATTGTTCTAATGAGCAATACTACTACATTTAGTTGCTGAGTCCACCTTAATTTTGCTATGACTTTGTAGTGAATACAACTCAAATAAATTTCTTATCCGAGTGGTATTAAATCTATAATTTCAAAATCCAGAATATGCTTTGGGAAGTCATGTTCATGAAAAATGTCTTTGGATATCTTTGCTATAGGTTAGTTGCTTAAAGAGTTAGTGATATGTAGTTAGGTATTTTTTTAGTTAAGCTTTTATTTATAGGTCACCAGAAAATAGTTTGTGAAAAATTATTGGTGAACTTGCACTAGAATAAATATTCTGTTTTATTAGCCAAACAAGCCACTTTTTGTAATTTGTATTAAAGAATATGCTATTTCGATTATTCATACGTAAATGAATGCATTATTAACATAGGGAGTCTTGTTTGTGTGATTTGCTGCTTGGTAGATGCTTTCAGGCTTCTCTGTCATTGTCCTTTGCATGCCATGTGGGTGGTCGTGCTTTTCAGACACTTACATGGTTTTTAATGGAAGAGAGTGATGGATGTGATACAACCCTGAGAAGCACAAAGATCCTTTTTAAAGTTCACTGTTGACTGAAACATCTACAGTACTCATAGCAAAATGTAAACTCCTTGAGAGAGATGCATACAGATAAATATTATGTAAAAGTAAAGAAGCTATTTTCAGCCATTAATTAGATGCTGTATTTACATTAAAGAGCCAGCATACTTAAATGTAAAAAATCATGTGGAAAGTCTAGTCAAGTTCATGCTTCCTATAATCATGCCATGTTTCACAAAGCCTTTTTGATAAAACTTAGTCTGTGTCCTTATGATAGTACAGGTAAAAACTTAATGCTGTGCTATTACATTGGAATGTACTGAGAATGTCAGTGACACTTGTGCCGTAGTTAGTAGCATGCTATTTTGAGCAGTGCCTATGCATCAGGATAATTTGGCATTAGAAAAACAGTAGAGTGGGTATTTCTTCCTGCAAGAGGAAAAAGAGAACCAGTGGCTATCTGGTATTCATAATGATGCAACTGACTGTAATTTAGATAGTCACTTTTGAACATTTATGAGAAGAGGGAAAGAAGATGGCTTCAGGAAAGGAAAAGGAAATGAATATAAAGATAAGCATGAGATTAATTATCTGATAGGGGTAGTATTCTTACTGCAGTGAGGGATGTATGAATGATATTTACTGATCAAAGTACAAAACAAAGTATATTGGGTATTTTAAAATTCAAATGGGGTCTAGTATTTTATTTGAAAAAAATTATGAACGAAAGAAATCACCGTTCTAAAGTGGTACCATTTTTCTCCCCATTGATAGTTTCTGACTCAAAAACGTTTGAATCACATATATACTACATGTATAGTTTTTTAAAGTATCATACATTTTATCTATGCAATATTTGATTCAAGATTTCTAAAATACTGAGAGTATGGATAACTTTGGTCTAGTTTTGACTAATTTTAACAAATTACCATGTAGCCAGTTAATATGATAATAAGTACATTTGCAGGGGGAGGGTTTACATTTCAAAACAAACAGCACCATTTAATTTCCATGTGTGGTCTTCTACATGTAACCATTCTCTAGAATTCCAAGTTTATTTGAAGTGTGTGGACAGAGACCGCTAATAATGAGCAACTATCAAAAATGTTTTATCATCAGCTTACATCAAAATGCTTGATATTCTGCTACTGGAAGTGATATGAGCGTTCATGTCATAGCTCTTGGTAATGTTTTATTTTCACAGGTAATACTGAGAAATTCTGTAACTTGCCCTTTGACTGTAGGAAATGTAGTATTTTAATAAAAACATTTTACTCTGTATGATTTAAAGTGAATACCACTATTTTTTAAAGTAATGATTATGTGTCAGATACTGTTTTAGGCATTTTATGTATTTTATAGCACTTAAAATTCACAATGATTCCTTTAGTTGGTGGTGTCTCTGTTTATAGAAAATGAACTCGAGAAGTTGCCTACAATCACATAGCTAATAAATAGCAGTTGGAATTTGAATCCAGGCTATTCTGACTCCATATTCTCCAGTGATGTAGTATATTCTCCAGTAGTGGATCTTATTTATATGGTAGCTGCAAAGTGAATTTAAAATCCAACATTGTAACCTATTTCTCTTAAGCATTTGAGGTGTATTGGAATCCAGACTCCAAGGAGACTGACTTGGATTTGAATCATTGTTTTCACATGTACTAGACATGTATCTTGAGCAAGTCATTTACCTCTTTGAAGTTTTGTTTTCTCATCTATAAATGAAGATGATGGCACTTCTACCCTACAAGGTTATGCTAAAAAACAAATGAGAGAGAATATGAAAGATACAGCTTGTTGCTTAGCGTATAGTATAAGTAAATTAAAATTTGAACAGAGAGAGTTTTTTGGCTAAGCAGCAGAATAAGACACATTCTGTGCACTGCAGCGTTTTTTGGACGTTAACTATTGTAAAAGGTTAAAGTCACCTACATAAGAAACAAAAGGACAGAAAGCCTTTGTTTTTTGTCAGAAACGTCTTGTGTTGTGAGCTGGGTCTTGGAGAATCCTACTAAAGTCTGGAAGATTCGGTCTTCCAGAAAATAGAGCAATGGGGGCAGCAGCTGTGTGGAGCGGCACAAATGATGCCCTCCGCGTTAGCGGGAGCAGGCACCGCGGTGTAATGTTATCCCATTC